>NW_009746473.1:0-1378 GCF_000703405.1 Apaloderma vittatum | reverse complement strand
CCCCTGGAGATAACTTGCACAGCAGAAATTACTGCTCACTTGGGCAAGATGCCACAACTTTCCCGTGAGCTGCACGTTTGTCAGAAATGCTGCAGATGCTGTTTGTCTTTCCTCCCCTCCAGCTGACTTCCCTCCTTTCTGTGGAACAGATCTGTCTTACCCTTTTTGCTTGCTTGCATTAAAATCCTGCTTGTAGTCCTTAATAAAAACTTCTTTCCAGTTTGGATATGCAGCACACTTCACAAGACATTAATTAAACAACACTGGATGACAGTTACCCACCAGAGCCTTGCTCTTCTACCCCTGAAAATGTATTCTGTGAGTCCAGAGAAAAATTAAAGCCCTTAAAGTGCAAATTCAGTTCTGTTCCTCTGAGCCTCTTGCTTGGCTTCCACAACAGACCTTTGACCATTCTTACATGTTGATGTTGCCACTACGAGTCCTGTCCTGTAAATTATTGAGATCTTCTAAGGTGCAACACACATTCATGTGATCATAAAATCAAATAAGCATTCAGGATACACCGAAAACTAAGATGTCTGCAGGAAAATGACTCTCTCTGATGTTAATGGATTTTGGGGAACACCACGTACATTCCAAAGACTGCTGTTAATTGAGCTCTGATTTTAAGACTGTAAAATAAAGCAGAATTGTATGAAGCTTCTCCCCTGAGACTGTATATTGGCCTTGGGGTGTTTCAGATTTGTTTACGAGTCAGTCAAGAAATAGGAAGCACAACCAGCACTACAGTGCTATTTCTTCAAATTATAAAACCCTCTGTAATACTAAGGGCAACAATCATGATCTAACACTCTTACAAAGCAACAGCTGATTAAATGAACTGCCATAAAGAGATGAAAACTACTCACAACTCTTCAATCACAGAAGTACTTCGGGGGAATGACTATGAAAAGCCCTGCAGCCTAAGAAATGGGCATCAAAAATAGTCACTGCACGTAATTTCTGCCATCTCTCCAAACAGAAGACTAATATACCTTTCAAACACTTTTTCATCATATATAAAAGTGGATTCTAGACAAAATGGTATATAGGTCACATTTCTACGAGCCCTCGCTGCAGTGACAACCTCAGCCAAAAAAGAGCTGTAAAAAACCAGCCCAATTTTTCTACTGAGAACCAATTATTCACATGCTGAGATGACAGCTAATTCCTAATGCGCCAGCTTCTAAATGCAATCTTCGCTGATCTTTGTTGTTCGTTCAGTGATGTCAAGAACTAACTTCGTTACTGAGGTGCCAGTAAAAAGAACTGAGTTCCTCGATATTGTCTGAAGGCTAAACATAAAACAGCACCTGCTCTGAGCACTGGGAAACTGCCATCCAGCTGCAACTTAAACTGCCATGTGATGCTAGCTACA
>NW_009746472.1:0-1386 GCF_000703405.1 Apaloderma vittatum | reverse complement strand
TGTCCAGACTTCTATATAGGACGGTTCTACTTTCTGGTATACACATCTCTATTCCTAGCCTGGTATCATGTGCAAATTTGGTGATGGCACTTTCAATACCGTCATCCAGCTTGTTCACAAACTTGTTGAATACTGTTGAGCCCAATAGTGACTTCTGAGTTACTCATACTCTTTGGCCAGAGTCCAACCTTCTGCTCAAAGCAGAGTCAGCTAGGAGATCAGACCAGGCTGCTCAAGACTTTAGTGAGTCAGGTCACAAAAAGTTCCAAAGATGGAGACTGTGCTACCTCTCTGAGTGGCTGTTTTCATGGCTTGTTTGTTCTCATAGTTATCAGTTTTGGCATATACCCAGTTGGAACTTTCCCTGATCTGACATATGCCCTTTGTCTCTTGTCATCCTTCTAGGCACCAGGGTGAAGAGCCTTGCTCCTTATTTCCAGTAACGCCATATAGTAAGTGGAAAGTTGATATTAATAAGCTTCTTTCTCTCTGCCTCTCCTTACAGGGAACATACTACTCTCTGACAACGTTCTTTTATATATTCCATACAGGAAGTATTTAATGTTTAGTATCAAGCGTACTGTTTTTTAAAGTTATTTTATGTCATGTGGGATTTTGCTCTACCAGATGTAATTGCTCTACAGTGATGTACTTAAATCACAAAACAAGTCCAAGACAGGAGACTACCACAACTGCAATATGCAGTTGAGTCACAATAGGAAGGAATATGTGGGTTGAAAGCCACTCAAGCCCATAGCTCTCTTCAGAATTCTTTCTGTTTGTTTTTTTGTATTTTATGCTCTACATTGGATTGAGATGTGCTGATATATTTATTTGCATGCTTTTTATTAACTTGGGGATGAATGTCTACACAGTCACTTCATTCAGCCAGTTGACAGAGCCACTTGCCTAGAGCAAAGGCTATCTTCTGGTTCATTGTCTGTTGAGGTACGTTCATAGCTGTGTAACAGCTCTGCTTGGTAATTAACAAATCCTGCCATCTCCAGGCCTGCACTGCTCCCCTTGCCTGGATTCTGTGGGATGCCCACCTCATTATTACACATTGCTCCCAGCTCTCTGTTGCTCAGTGACAAAATGGCCTTTGCTGCTCTCCGGCACTTTAACTTTATCCTGACAGGATCCAGACGAGTGGTGAGAGGTAAGAGGAAGGATTGACTGGAAGGAAACTGAGATAGCTGGGGACTGAGGTGGTCCTGGATTTCTCCCTGGCCTGTTTGGTGCTCATTAGCACCAAAGATGGCTTCATTCCCTCTGACCACTGAGGAGCCAGCACTAGAACATCAGGCATCTTCATTCAGCTGCTGCGTGACCTGCACTGCTCCTGTAGGAGCTCTGCTTGGAGCGCTCTCATCTTGGTGGAGAGAG
>NW_009746471.1:0-1378 GCF_000703405.1 Apaloderma vittatum | reverse complement strand
GAGAGTGTTTGAAGACAAAAGAGGAACAAGTTAAAATTCATGAGAGAAATTAAACAATATTACATGGTGTCTTTGAGAAAAATCCAGAAACATTCTTTAAAATGAATGCTCTATCAATACTAAAATATTTGGATTTTTTTTGTTACTGTTGTCTTTTATTATGGAATATTGTAAGAATTACAAATACTTTTGCCTGATGTGTTTAAAGTGTGTCAGTATCTGAATACCTACAGAATGATGCTTCCAGGCTGTTGACAGGCCTTCATGTTAGTGTTCCATCCAGCAAGTGCGGAGGTCCACAATCTTCTAGAGGATATTGTGTTCCAGGAAACCTACTTCTCTGCCTCAAACATGGTGTTTTCACAGTGTCCTGGAGTGCAAATTGTGTTGTCTCAAATGATGCATTTTCTAATGAATTTACCTCTTTGGTATGGGTTTCTGTCTCATATATAGTTCTCCTTATTGTAATGCCTGAAATTAATTAAGCAATGTGACTCATATCTGTTATGGGTGGTTTGTTCTTTCTTTCCCCAAGGTAAATCCTGTAGGGCTGTTATTAAATACATTATTTTATTTTCTGTTCTATCTGTTAGTGAAAGCTAGCTCACCAGAGTATACCTTCCTTTTAGAGAACATAATGATAATATTTGCAATGATTTTTAGTTTCTGCAGGAATTCATTACGCAGATTGGAATTGACTGTGGCGAAGAGCCTGTGCTATGCAGGTGAGCTTCACCCTTGTTTTAGGCAGCTTGTTGTGCGTTCATTGAGGTGCCTTCTAGTACTGTGTTGGCAGATAACTGGCTTTCATAAAGATAAGATCTGAGATCTCACCTGAATTTCCTCTCAGAGAGTCCAGCACAGAGGTATGGACGGATTTCACATGCTGCTTGCAGCATGATGACAACTGCTATATTGAGCACTGGCTGTAGTTCCCCTGAGGGTTTGGGCTATCAGCATTGTTGTAGAGCATCCACAGTATCACAAAACTGTGAATGTAGCTGAGGTGAAATCATCACCCTCACATGGGATTCAGCTTCCCCTAAAGCAGCAGGTTCGTAGAGATCGTATTTACCTGTAAGTATTGGTATGTAGGTGATTGTCTCCTGTAAGTTGACAATAAGAGATCATCCATGTTTTTCATGGGTGTTGATGATTTGGTGTTCCATGTGCTGTCCAAATGGTTTGTTTATTTCTATTTGGCAGACAGCTCTCAGCAATTAATGAGAACTGCTTTGCACAGAGGGATTCTTTGTTGTTTGTCAGACTGCTGCGTATTTCACAGAATCACGGAGGGGTTGAGATTGGAAGGAACACCCAGTGGTCATTGATCCAACCCATCCTGCCCAAGCAGGGCTGCCTAGAGCTGCTTGCCTGG
>NW_009746470.1:0-1383 GCF_000703405.1 Apaloderma vittatum | reverse complement strand
ATGAAAGTTATTTTTCCTTGCAAATTGAGCTTGGTAAATAATTTTAAATCCATAATGTGCTGAGTCCACTGTTGAGACATTACTATAGTCCTAACTTGAAGGAATTGTGAGAAAATATTTTATGTAGTGGACAATGGCTCACTACCGGTCTGTTCCGTACAGGAGGGCAGCCTGTCACTTCACCTCTCAGGAGGTCCCTTCCAAGCCAAACGATTCTGTGATTCTGTAACATCTCGACATCATGTGCAATACCTGCTGTTTTCCAGCACTTTCAAGGACCAGAATTCCTTTAAGTTATGCTCTTTAGTATTTTGAATAAATATGAACTTGTTATGCAGTTTTTGCTACAGAGAAGAGAAAACTGCTACTTAATCTTCTTGTATGTCTACTCTGAAAAGAAGGGAATGTTGTGGATCTGTCACCGCAGGGTAGGAGGAAACGAGCAATACTCAAAGCACATGTTCCATTCTTCCAGCAGATAAACCTGCCCCGGCACCTGGATTCTCAGATGCTCACTGTGTGCCAGGAAATCAAGTCCCCTATAACTACCCACAGCATGCACTTGGGCCTTCCCAAGGTAGGGTGCTTGGCTACAGATGTGCTGTGTCATTAGTGATAAGAATGGGAAGCAGGATGTTTCACGAGGGTTTCATGAGGATGTTTCACCATCTTCTGTACTGGGTGCTACATGTTAGCATGTGTTAAGCAGTACCAGCAAAAGTGCTGGATGTTCCTTGGTGACTGTGGACAGTTTGTTAGAGATGTGTTACTGATGCAAAGCTACTAATGTGCGTCAGGTTCTTGCTGTTGATCAGATTTTTTTATTAACATGCTATTTCAGATTTTCACTTTATTCCTTACTGGAAGTCTGGAACTGAAGGAAAGAACTGTTTCCCCTTTGCAGTTCTGCTAGTCCACATATTCTGTTCCTGTTTCCTACTTGATTGCTCTGCTTTGCACGTGGTTATACCTTACGCTTTCACTCATTTGCTTTTCTCCTCTTCCATCCCATTTTCCTGCTCCATGTTCAAAATGCAGCACTCCTAAATAGCTCCTCATATTCTGACAACTAACTGCTTTCTGAAGAACCAAATTACAATAAGCAATATCTAACAATCAGACTCAAGGAATAGTTTATAGATAAAATGCAGTTCATGTTTTGTGATCTAGCGTGAAGCATTGGTGCTGACCTGATTTGGGCTCAGGTCTACATGTCAGCATCTTTTGAAGTATTTGTCTTTGCACAGCTCTACAAAAAACACTCCTTGTGACTTCTGCGTTGGGCTTGCTTCTGAGCAGAATACAAAATTCCTCTGCATCATAGTGAAAGCCTAGCTACCTACCAGGAAAGTATGAAATGAGGGAAAAATATAGTTCTTGTTC
>NW_009746469.1:0-1280 GCF_000703405.1 Apaloderma vittatum | reverse complement strand
GGGAACAATGTCTTGGATGTAGATGTCTCCTGTTTAAGTGGTCATGCAGGTAAAGTATAGCTTCTAGAATTAGGTTGATAGCTGCTGGAAGTTTTAGTGTAGAGGCTTTATCTAGGTGTTTTCTGAAATGTACTTTTCTCTCCTGGGATGGATTTCCTGAATTAAGAAATTCCTCTTCAAATGAGGAGTCAAGTAGATGCTCCAGATTTTGGCAGGACCTTTTTTCAGTGATTTGAAAGGTAGTTCACTCAGCTCATTCTGGCAGCAGGTCATTTCTAAATGCAACAGTTTTCCTGAATCACAAAATTATTTTAAATGTCTAAAGTGTCAGCATACAAATAGAAATCTCCTTTATCAATTCCCATGTAACTGCATATAGTTGCACTTCACTATAAGTGTTTGCTTTGGGTTTCCAGTGCTTATGAAGGCACGGTGTGTTTAACCTTCAGATATCAAAGTAGCACTCTTATTCTGGTAGAGATATTTTCTTTTTTCCAAAGACAGACAATATACGGGCAAGTTCATTGGTCAAATCATAATTCTTGTTTTTGTGTTTCTTTTTCTCTTCCACATTCAAGATTTCATATCCGTTCCCTAGCTGAATACAACCGTGATAAGGAGTAAAAGTATTTTTGACAGTGCATCTTACTATAAAATTTAATTAGGAAGTTATTGAAAAATAAGCTTTAATTGTATGCTTCCCTTGTCTTTTGAGAGATTGGTTTTAAAGTGTAGAATATACTGGAATGATACGTACATAAATCACTGGGCTCTGCCATATTTGTGAGGCTTGGTTTACTCCCTTATGTTCTACTGCTACAAGAAAGTTCTGTAGTGATGGATACTTGTCTTTTTTGTGTGTGTGTTTTTGAGGACCTGTGTATATCTGCTCCAACACAATAAGAAGGTTGCTAAAAATATTAACAAAGCAAACATGATAATGAACAATTATTAGTCTTTTAATTGTTCTTTAATTAAACTGAGTTTGATTCACTACATTTTGTGCAAAGCTCTGGTATTTTTTGGTTTATTTTTCCCATTTAAAACAGTTTATCTGAGTTGGAGGCGCTATTAGAAATAAATTGTGTGACATTTGAAATTCTGCTAACAAAACTCTAAAAACATTGAGAACTTGTACAACAATCACTTTAAGTGCCTCTCACCTTGTGGAGAGCAAATTGCTGGAAAAGATGTGTGCCCTTAGGAAACACTGAAATGACTTCATTTCTGTGCTTAGAAGAATCTTTATTTTAATAGGCGTAGTGGTATGGGTAATCAAT
>NW_009746468.1:0-1345 GCF_000703405.1 Apaloderma vittatum | reverse complement strand
GGTCCCTTCCAACCTAGGCCGTTCTAGGATTAGAAGATTTAGAGAATATGTTCCCAATTAAGAAAGGAATTAATACCAGTCTTCTCAAAAGTCAGAAGCTAGTTACCAGCTACATGATGTACATAATTGCATTTTTTTTCAAGCTTGTATCCTAATTCAGCTGAATAGCTGGGAAGGTTAAGGCAGTAACAGCTACTACAGCTATCACGGGGAGACAGGCAGCCGCTCTCGTAGCTTGCCATTACCAATGTATTGCTTTGCTCGTTAGTAGACTGTGTCTTCGTTACTATTTCAGTAAAACTAAATTTACAGAAATTACTGTATTGGAATGGCAGGCTTAAATCTTACATATGCCACATATATCCATAGAAAAGAGCAGCCATTTCACCACTAGAAAAAATGTACTTAACATTTTTTCTTTGCTAACGTTTTCTCCTGTTGATGTTTCTGTTTTCTCAGAGGAAAAAATTTCCAGTGTGTTCTCTTCCTTTTTGAACAAGATATGCTAGTCTTAAGAGAATTTATTGGCAAGCTTTCAGGTTCTTTTTTAAAGTACCGTTAATGGTGCTCAGTGAAGAGTGTTCTGGTTTTGACTGTGAGTTATCTTTTGAGAAAAAAGCATCTCTTGGCATCTCTTTGGAAAAAATTGGATGATATGAAAACAGCTGAAAATCAGAAGTTGTAGTTGTCTTGGACAAAATACATACCTTTAACGACAATGAGAAAGGAAGAGGCGCTCTGTTAGTTGTGAATGGGCACAGTCGCTACATGTGCTGAATGGGTGGCCGCAGGAACGTTTGTATTAAACGGGTATCATTCCGAGGTAACTTAATTTCCAAAAACGTGCCTGCACACTGAGGGCTAAAGACTGAAATTGGGAACACCGGTTACGCTGTTGGATTGTGTTAACTCTTTTCAAACTACCTTCAACTTAGAATGCGCAAGTTAGCCAGCAATGTTTATAGCTAGTATGTACATTCAAAAAAAATTTACTGTTACCTTTTACTGCACGGATTTCTGTTGCTTGTAATTGTCCAAACTAACCATCATTACTAGGACTGATGGTAGCTGAATTTCTAGATGTGTTACTGATTCACGGTGCCTTACTTAGCAAGTAATTTCCAGCTTCCCGTTTGTAAAACATTGCGGAACAGTCTTGTAAGCGTGTTGGTGTGTCGTTCGCAGTCCCTTTGCAGGGGAGACGGCGCTTCCCGGGCCCAGAGCCGCTCCCTCGAAGGAAGCGACAGTGTTTTGCTCACAAAACGTACGTGCCCGGAGCGGTTGGTTCGGCGGGAGCTTCTGCGCTCCCGGCTGCGGCTGGGAAGGCGGCGGGAGCCGGGGGGCC
>NW_009746467.1:0-1342 GCF_000703405.1 Apaloderma vittatum | reverse complement strand
TATGTATCAGAGTTTGATACATAAAAGAACTCTTACATTATTTACTGCCTTTCATTAACCTTCTCATCTTCTGGCTACCAGCTTCAGACAGTTGGGAAATGTGAATCTCTGGCTTTACTAACCGCATTCTTAAATTACAAGAGCACTTTTCAATTGGGAAAGATAATTTACTGTTGCCTTCTAACAATCTGGTTGTGCTCTTATAATGCAATTAAAACAATTTATATAGACCAGATAGTCACTAAATATGCCTGTGACTTGTCCTGCCAAGGAGGAACTAGTTGATGAGGAAGCAGATTTTGATGGGAAATGTGCTTAATGCCCTTAATTTATATATTATTGTCTACCAAGATTTGTCACTTGAAAGAAGTAAAATTGCAATTGTTACTGTGAAAACTTCAAAATATCATTGACACTAAAAATAATAGCTAAGGCCTTGAGTTTTCTGGTGACGGATTGGAAAATACAGCCTGTCTTCTCTACCCAGTTAATTTACTTTGTCAACTAGCGAAGCAATGTGCCGTGCTTTGGTTTGTGCACAAAATAGTATTCCACTTTCTCTGTTGGTGTCTCCTTTTTGCTTGGATGTGCCTCACATGCTTTACATGGAAATAAGTTGAGTTTATGGCTGTAAAGTGGCTGTCGGTGACTTTCCAGTCACAAGGACTCCTGGCTTTTTATTACTTGTCACTCGGCTGGTAACCCCTTTATAGCTTGCTGGAATGTCTGGTTTGTGCTGGGAAGATTGCACTGGTTGCTTACAGGACGGCATTCAGCACCTCCTGGCGTGGTGCTTTGTACAGCATTAGCCATCCGGTGGTGTGAGCTTTGATACAGCCTTGATCCTTACTTTTTCATACACGGTTCCAGTTTTGGCTGCCATTTAGCTCTCTTCTAGAGCCTTAATTCCAGGCATAGGCTTCTTTTTAAGAAGAAGCCAGATTTTCTTTGCCCTGTGCACTGGTACAACCTGGCCCATGGGCTACCTTAATAAGCATTAGAGGATTCCGGGGTAAGCGTGGAGAGATGCTTTTCCTCCTTGAATGCGACTTCCCAAGCCACGTTTTTAATTTGCTAGTGAGGGAGAGGTCAAGGACCTTGATTGTTTAACATATTTAGGCTACCTGGATGTACAAAGGCAAATCTTTGTGAGAACAAAGCTCTGTCCAGTATCTTCATGTCCTCAGGACTTTTCATGTACCAACTGATCCTAAGGCTCATCCCCAGAAGCTGCGGCCACCTTGAAATGCAGTGTCCCTGTTCCAGTGCGCTGGCAGGTTTTGTCTCTCTTCTGCTCTGACAGCTTGCTGTAGCACCAGCTGTGCAGTCCACGCTCTTTATA
>NW_009746466.1:0-1380 GCF_000703405.1 Apaloderma vittatum | reverse complement strand
AAAAAAAATCCAAAACCAGCACAGAAGCACTTAGATTATTATTTTTTTCATTAGAGTTTGATAATTGCAGGCAAATTTATAGCACATTGATTCATTCCTGTTGTTCTGACAAGGGTCAGAGATAACTATTAGCAGTCCATGCACCACTTCTGGACTAAATCAACTCATTCTGCATCACTTGTAGAGTAATACAAGCTAGTGTCATAGGTCCAGCAAGCCTAATCTGAAAACTGCATGTTTCTTCTCTTAGTTTTTATTGTACAGTAGCTTATATTTTACCTCATCAGCAGAGCCAATTTTCTGCATAGCTTTATGAGAAGCATCCATGCTCCTTTACATGAACAAATAACAGAACAGATGTCCCAGTGCTGCTTGGGGGCAAGAGCACAGGAGTGGCAGGACCCTTCAGGCACTTCGGGACTTCATACAAAGTATCTCAAGTACCTTGTGTCACAGCAGTGTAAACTACAAAAGTGTAAAGGTACAAAGAATTCGTTCTTTCTGGCACATTACTTGGTCTGGTGATGAGAAGCTGACATTTTGCCATGCAAAATCCTAGGAGGGTATGCTGTCCCCAGTTCTAGTGCCACTGAAATCACTGAAAACATATCTCAGCCTGAAGGATAGGACTGTACAGGGATCTAACCGCATTTGGCTTTTAATATCTTTCCATGTTTACAGTGGAAATACATCCAATTCCAGACAGTATCTACTTCACATCTGCTTCAAATCTGAAAACACATTGTCATTATTTTGCTGAGATTGCATTTATTTTCCCTGCATGCTTTCCAGGTTGTAAGACCCCATAACACAAAACTCAACTTCCAGCAGGAAACTTGCTTCAGATAAAGCAGGGTGTCCAAGGCCAGTAGGATTCAGATGCTATTTATGGAAAAGCCAGGGTAGCATTTTGATTGGTTAAATGTGTACATTCCCCTGCAACAATTTGATGCCCATGAGTAGATGAGCTGCTCCAATCTGTTTTCTGTCATACATTTGAACATCCAGACCGAGTCAAACTTTCACTAACAGCAATTCCCATGCTCAGCTGGGTAAAGGAACCCTCTAAGACATGAATATGTATGAAGCTGGGAGAAAAGAGATAATAGCTCTAATGAAAAGGGGAATTAAGTCTTTCTTGCGTTTTCTGTGTTCAAGCAACCTACCAGTAATGACTAACATTCTTTCTGAAACTGCTCATCTCCTTTAAAGCTTAAATGGCATCTTATGGGAAACACTTTATTTCATTCTCTAAACACAAATAAGAGTTTGTCTATAAACATTCACCAGTAAATAGGATAAATTTCTGATTAGCCTCGCTCCTTTCCTACCCAATCAGCTTGATTACATTACTGCTAAGTGTATGAGAGATTTTTTTTT
>NW_009746465.1:0-1367 GCF_000703405.1 Apaloderma vittatum | reverse complement strand
AAAATTTCTTTACTGGAAGAGTGGTGAGACACTGGAACTGCCCAGGGCAGTGATGGAGCCACCACCCCTGGAGGTGTTCAAAAAACGTGCAGACACAGCACTTTGGGCCATGGTTTGGTGGTCGTGGTAGTGTTAGGTAGACGGATGGACTAGATGACCTTAGAGGTTCTGTCCAACCTTAATGATTCTGTAACTCTATCCATGCTTTCCAGTGACTCATTAGGAATTGTAGAGGAAAGTAAAGTCAACATCCTGAAAAATAAGAGGATCTCATGGAAAGCCCAAGCCCTGCAGCCAGGAAGCTCTGCTCCTCCATCTGACGATGCATGGACACACATGACACTGTTTTTCTATTTCACCATTTATTTTTAAAAATAAAAAATGGGATTAAACTATCACAGTAGCGGTCTAATTACTCCACATCTGCACATCCTTTTGCACACAAAGGCATTTTAAATGCAATATTTGTACTAACCATAGCAGAGACAGTTATACCTCAGTGCAGTTTTAAGCGCAAAGGAAAATGGTCAAATAAGAGCAGAAGTGGATTTGGAAGCTACCAGAGCCACTTTATGCTATCTCAAAACACTATTAGGGCTCACAGACTTGCTAAAGCAGCTCGTTACATCTCCTCTTCACCAGCGTTAAGGAAGAACACCAAAATGACAATTTTCACATCACGCTAAAAGCAGGAAATGCAGCCACAAGCCGCAGCCACTTGGGACTCTGAGCGTATGTGGCAGGCATAAGCAGCTTCTGGGGCTCTCCAAAAGCCTCTGATATCCCTGCCGAGGAAGCCACACACCCACGTGGCCATCTCGCCACAACCCCAGCCCTCCTCACCAGCTCACGGCAAGAAGTCACACAGAGCCAGGCGGTGAAACGAAGGAGAAGGGGACGCAGCATCGGGAAAAAACTCGATCAAACTCGTGGCTTTCCCGTTTCAGATGGCCATATGTTAATCAAATAATTGTATTAGCCCATTATATCCACACCCATTCCTCATCCAACCTCCCCGCACGCCAAGCCCTGAATTCTCTCAGGAAGCGGAGCTGAGTCACACTCGCAGCTGCCCGCTGAGATAATTCCTACGCGCTCCGTGGCAGTGCTCCTCGTTTTACGGTGGCGAGTTTAGCTCACGCGTGTGCTGGACGTCCAGCACTGCCTGCAGACCCCACCGTGCGAGGGGCAGAGGGCTGAGCAGGAGGAGCGTTTCTTAACACACCTGTACCCGACCACGGTATAGGTATGTTTGCAGTAATTTACTCCAACAGCGTCCCAGCCAGCAAATCCTTCAGGACTGGAGATGTTAAGAAAGGTTAGTTGTGTGCACACACACACTAGTCAAGAGGATGGAGCAAAAAAAA
>NW_009746464.1:0-1365 GCF_000703405.1 Apaloderma vittatum | reverse complement strand
AGATACCCAAAATCAGAAGTGAGGCACTGAGGTATTTTTGAAAATCCCATTAAATCTCTGATTTGTATCTTTAGGCATCTCATTACCTTTAAAAATGTTGTTCCTGGCACCAGAGAGAATTGAATCTTTTGCATATTAGGCTCTGTTCCACAAAATGTGCAAAAGTTACACACAGTTTGTTGTACTGAAGGGATGAAAAACACAGAAGTTGAAAGATATCAGCTGTCAATTTAATCTCAATCACAAAACAACAACACAATCACGGTTCTTTTGTTTCTTTGTTTCACTTTCTAAAATTCCTGTAATTATATGCAATTACCTATTATGCTGGAAATTGGTTTTTCTAGACAAAGAATCTGGGGTTTTTTTTTCTAACTGTACAAAATATGCAATTTAAAAAAGTGAACAGTTTGAGTGTGGAGAAAAATGAGGCTACAGCTGTAGGATTTTGTTATGCTTTTAGTATCAAATCACAAAATCCATTACATTATTTATCCTACAGGCAGGCCTTGTGCTGCAAACACTGAATACAATTGCATACCTCGGGAAAAGAAATGTGTGCCTTTTAATTGCCCCTGATTTAAACAACCTTTAATTTCATTAGTATCTTATTTTTTTTAATATGGAAAATCAAAACAGTGTATTTAAAGGCATAGATATGAGCCACTGATTTTCTAAAAATCCTAAAGACTGTGCACTACACTATACGTACATAGAGACGTACATATACATATGCCTATGCCTAAGTGTATACACACACACACAAAACAAAGGTGTATAATTTATATCAGACACATGCATGTGTACACACAAACAGGAAAATAGTTTTTTTTTTCTTTCCTATCACTGTAGCATCCAAAACTTGACAAATAGGAGTCCATATGAAAAACGGCTTTCAAAAAATAAATCCCAGTAAAGTCAGACTTCTGTCCTGTATTTGAAATATCTTGGTTTTGTCATAGGCTATAATTCAAACTACTGAGTCGTAAAATTAATCTCTTTTTTGCAGCATTTTTTTTTTCCAGATGCTGCTTTACTTCAGCCACTGGAAAACTCGCAGCAAGCTATGGGCGGGAGGGTAAGTTCCAGTGTGCATCTGTGGGACGTACACATTCCATTCCCATTAACTCCAGGTTTATCATAGGAAAAAGATCTTCATATAATGATATTACACCATGTTGCATACTCAAGACCCTTAAACCTGGACTTTACTTAGGAAAAAACAATCAAACCAGGAATTAAGTTCTTTAATTTGTGCATGGCTGTGTGTAGTTGGTGTGCCTTGCCTACAGTACATGCATAAGTGTAATTTTACATCCAGCTGCATCTCCTCTATGTTATCTATGAGTAAGCTTTAACCTGAGT
>NW_009746463.1:0-1328 GCF_000703405.1 Apaloderma vittatum | reverse complement strand
AAAAAAAAAAAAAAAGACAAACGTGATATTCTAGGGAATAAATAAGAGTATTACAGGTTGGAAAGATGAAATCATTTTTCAAAGCTAACCCTATACTGGCAAGGGTTTAACTGAACCATTAGATCTAAGTATATAATTCACACAAAATCGATCCCAGATAATATACAGAGGAAAAACAATAACAAAACCAGTAAAAAAATAGAGTCCACGAAAGCTTAACTTACAAAAATAAAGTTGGAAAAGGATGGTTTTGTCTACTCAGCAGAACAGAGAGGAGACACCGCTTTTATTAAGGTGTTACAAAGATGTACTGTGCCCACCATTCTCACATCCACCAGGAAGAGGGTAACTGGTTTACAGTGTAGCAAAAGACATCGAGATTATTATGCTGTTCTACCATCTACAGATAAATAAGGATTCGAACCCAGCAGCAGACACACCACAGAATCTCCATAATTACAGATTTTTCAATAAACAGGCTAAACATCTGAAGGATGTGTATTTAACTCAGCCTGTCTCTAGGATGGCGGATGGATAACAATTTTTCCAGCTACGTTTTCTATGGCAATAGCAGAGTGAGCAGATAAAAAACTTCACGCTCCAAAATAATGAAATCCACTTCTGCTGTTTTAGAAGTAAAAAGGACACAGAGTAACACAACATCAAGATCTTTTTTTATTATCCCTATGAAACAGGTCCTGTTATACTCTTAAGATGAAGTATATAATAGTGGTACAGTTCAACCACTTCTCTGGAAAGCAATTTTTCTATACCAAGGCTGGCCAGCTCCCAGCCTCGGGAGTCAATGCTGAAATTTAGTATGTGCAGATTTAAGATCTAAGGTCAAACATGCCCACTTTCATAGTTCACACTTGTTATTTTCCTCCCCTTTCAGTTACTCTAAGTCACATCGCTCAGTCCATGTAGTTAATACAAAACATTTAACCTGACCTGCCCTCTTACACCGATACATTTTCTTGCAGCAAAGCATCAAGACACAAAATCCTATGCTCCCTTAAATATGAATGCTGTCTTCAATTAGTATTCCTTAAAAAATTCTTCATACAAGATGCCTTCAACATGACTGTGGGTATACGCCCACTGTCTTACAACACCTTACTAATAAGACAACTTAGTTTGACTTGCCTGTGGTGGTGTGGGCCAGACTATTCTTGCAGCTTCTCTGAAGACAACAGCAATATACAACAAGTCCCAGTCTTCCATGCAGGTAGCAATCATCAAACACCGAAAGTCACTACCAACGTTAATGAACAGCACCTATTTCAAAGTCTTTCCAAGAGAGAATTCTCTTCACAACAACTAGTCAC
>NW_009746462.1:0-1370 GCF_000703405.1 Apaloderma vittatum | reverse complement strand
GAATGACCATCGATCACTAGTAACACAGAACTGTTCTAAAATAAATAAAGACATCAAGACTTTACCTGCTGTGTAATATAATCCGTATCTATCTGTAAGGGAGGGAAGTGTCAGCGCTCTTGTAGAAGGCGCTGGTGCGAATGGACAGTCTGGTGCCTGTACTCGATAAATCTCAGTCAGACTGGAACAGATGCAGGGGGAAAATTCCCTGATGGGGAGACAGCAGCCTTGCTTTCAGCCAGAGCAGAGCTTTGGTTGTCTGTTAAAATAAAAGCAACACTGATTTTCACTGACTAAACTATTTTTAAAGAGGAATGGTACTGGGGATTTTTTTTAGATATGTAGCTGAAAGGAAGGAGCAAAAAAATTAGTATGGAAACACAGAATTTGATTGAAAGTTTAGGATGGAAGACAAACTGTCAGAGTAACAGGGCTTTGAGACAATTTCCTGGTAGGTTTAAAGGTTACTCTTCTTCTTCTGGTTTCTACAGGTAAATTGTACTTCCAACAAACCTCTTCTCACTCTGAAAATGTAAGAATAATCTTATAGAATAATCTTATCAAATAATCATTTCATTGTTGCTCACTACTTAATATTCATTTTCCTATTTAGTTCAGTGCCATTTGAGTTCATTTTTTGATGTCATAAAACCTGTAGTTCTCGCTCATAGAATATTTATGGCCCTGCTCTCAGGAAATAAATTTCGTATACAATTTCTAAATTTCACTGCATTCCATGGAGACTTTTTTCCTGAGTAAGTAACCAGGGGAAACAGAGTGAAGCAGTAAAATCTAGTTCTGCGTGGAGCTGCGTTCTAACAAGAAAACATCCGTAGTGCCAAGGTGAAGTTGGGCAAATGCTTTAATAGAGCTGGAATGCTCTATTCTGTTGAAGTTCCGTTGATCCCTGATGTTTCTCATCAGAGATTTTCCATAAAATACTCCTGGAGCTCAGGGCAGTTTTTTGTGTTCACGAAAGGTCTGTGGTCATCCAATCTGGGTGCCAAGCTTTGTTAGCTGTGTTTCTTGGGACTAGGAGTTTGGCAGGAGTTACTTTAGTGCTTCTAAGAGTAAAGGAGATCGTAAATGCCTCCCGTCAACCTGCATTTTTTTTTCCAGTTCAAAGGCCCCAACCATCCTATTTCCCCCGTATATAACACGGTTGGATCAGAATTATTGGTCAGATCTTTATCCAGCCCTCTTCTTCCACAAGGGAAGACACCATTCTGCACGAGCTGAAATAATCACCCTGAAGATTTTGGCCTTCGCTTTGTCATAATACCCGCTTGGGTTGTCAAAATTAAGTGATGTAAACAATTTCCAGTGCTCACTTGGTCTCAGTTTCACAGAATCACAGAATTGTTGAGGCT
>NW_009746461.1:0-1385 GCF_000703405.1 Apaloderma vittatum | reverse complement strand
CCAAAATCCGACTGAGCCAACCCAATACAGTCAGGATTCAGCATCTCTTATCCTCCATCTTCAACATCATAATTTCTGCAACAAGTGCATCACAGCCTTGCATGTGGATATAAGAAACAACTCAAAAACTGACTATACCTGTAAGCTCAGTCTTCAGTTTGTCTCACATTGATAGCAGAGGAAATGTTGGTTAGAACCAGAAACACAGCAGTGCTCTCATTTTTCACTGTACTGATTCCAAGTCAGATATTTAAAGAGGATTTGACCACTAATGAACAGACTAGAAGAAAATAAAAAAAAAAAAAAAAGGAAGGAGTCATATCACTTAGGTGATTAATATAAATGCGTATATCCAGGTGTAACCACATTCTTCTTTTCACCTTTTTTCCTCTGATCTAGGCATGACTCAGATTTACCACCGGCATAGTTAAACTGCAGCTGGTTCTTAACACATCCCAAAAAAAGCTAAGGCTAAGCTACTTAATTAGCCCAAGTTAAGTAAGCACGTCTTAAAACTAAATGTTTGAGGACACATGGCCGACAGAGGGGAAATTATATTATGTAGTTAAAAGCGTATCAAAAGCAAAAGTATTACCTATTTTCTCACAGTATAAGTTTTCCAACTGTAATATCACAGTGGATGTCATTTCAGCATGTTGAAGATCAATAAACAATTTAAAACAGGAGCAATCAGGTCTTTATTCTGCCCTAGTCCAGTCATTTAACATTCTAGGGCCATATACAGCACTCCTAACAAAAGTAGTCTCCTGTAAAACAGTTAACACTGGGGTCACTTTTAATCAGCCACAATTTACAAATAACTTGAAATGTTTATTTCCGGTGAAATTTCACAAAACCCACAGTGGCTTGATTTTGCTACCATCTTCTAAGAACAAAAGAATCACTAAAAATCTTCAAGGTCTGCTCAATCACTGTTTAATCATTTATCCCAGGCAAATTTAAACATCAAGTTTCTTTTAACTCATTACTATAAATTATATTTTTCATTATGTGAAAACTAACAAGAATGATCCAAATCTCCTGAGTCTCATTTGTTTATATTTAATGAAATTTATACACGTAAGAAGTATTAAAAGGATTGTTTTTACAGTACTAATTAGGGACACAGAACTGATAATACACAAACACACTGTCTACTTCTTATTAGGTGGGATTAGCTTCTCACTGCAGTTTGAAAGCATGAGAAAGTAACTTACATTCTTTCCCCTCCTTTTCCAGGAAGAAAAACACTGATCCCAAAACTTTGAAAGCTTTCTGGAGGGCCCAAGCCTGTTGTGTTCACTAAACGCCTGAGCACCCACGGGTCCTCCCTTTCTGCTTTCCCCTCCTCAGGTGAAAACATCACCCTGCAACACCGGGAGAGC
>NW_009746460.1:0-1373 GCF_000703405.1 Apaloderma vittatum | reverse complement strand
GAACCAGGGGTAGTGCCGTGTGACTGTAGAATAGCATGTTTGTCACTTGCATTTAAGAAATGTCAGACAATTCAGTCAGCCTTTAGTAGTAAAACAGCCCTGCTCCACTGCTTCTAATGAAAGGGGCTGAGGGATAGCATTTTTTAGTTGACCAGGAGCTATGTATTTTCCAGTTGTGCATGGCAAGAACACAGAGCCTAGCCTTTGCAGATGGCTTTGATAACAGCAGCTGGTAAGATAGAAAAGTTAGTGTAAGAGTGGGTACGTAAATCAAATATGCAAAACTGCCTGAGATTTTGCTCCAAAGTGATAGAATTAAAATGGAAGTTGACCATCAGCCATATTAAATATTGAACAGGGAATTACAAAGAGATACAGAGGTTTCAACCTGAAAACAGGCATAAAAGAAACAAATTTGTAAAGTGTGGGTGGAAAGGCCTTGGAGTAGGATGAAAAGCAGTGACCTTGGCTGGGCATTGCTGAGCATCACCCTGTGGCATTCCCAGCCCTGCCTGGGCTAGACCCAGCACCTTGCTTTGGACACAGGAGAGGCTTGCACCTAGCCAGTGACACACAGCACAGAAATGGTATGGGAGCACTCTCTTGAGCGTACATGGGTCCACATGGGTGTTCCTACATACAGCCATTGTCTTAAGTGGGGTGCCAGCAGTGGCAGGGATGCACACTCAGCTGGAACATCCACATCTCCACAAGAAGATCTGCATGTGGCAGACCCTCACACACACACTATGTGGGTTGCATTTCAATCTCTGTGTGATTGTAGCTTTTGGGAGTGAGTTATAGAGCTGTAAGTGTTTGTCAACATTTTATGTATCAAGTACTCTGGTATACCTTTTGTGCTGCTGTTAGTGGACCTAAAATTATAATTAATTGAATGGCAGATTATCACATATTGTTAATAAATCAACAAAATTCTTCTATACTGATTAAACTATACTACGTGAACTGAAGAGTTTTTCCATGAATCAAGAAAATGCAGGGAAAAAAATGTTGCATATTTTGTTCCTCTTTCCTTCACCACTTTTCATTTCCTTCTATTTGCTGTTCTTCAGGAGCAAAAGAAAGTATAAAGTCAAAGTGGGGTGAATCCAGAAATCCAGAAAGTATCTGAGATATAAAGGCATGACCACGTCCAGGATAGGATGAAGGAGACCAATGGCAGATAAGGAATAGAGACATACACAGTGCTAATAAGTCCATGTTCTTCATGGCTTGACATTCATTTGAGTTGTATACTCCTCCTTTACAAAAGGCTTGACCGAAATATTTAAGACCTACATGAAAAATAGCATGAAGATTAGTAAAAGTGGATCACACCTGACCAATTTCATTCATCTTTCAAGGGCACTACT
>NW_009746459.1:0-1293 GCF_000703405.1 Apaloderma vittatum | reverse complement strand
CTGGACAATCTGTGCAGGTGCTTAACCACCTTAACTTAATTTTTTTTACTAAAATTTTTCTGAAATACAAACAGAATTTTACGTATTTCAATTCGTGTCTCTTGGTTCTTGTCCTGCCACTGCCATGTAACACAAATGTAATTATACACACGGGTACAGGAAAGACACTGCTGTTCTACACATCATTGCAGAATGAAACCAGGAAAACGTCAACATTCCAGCATTTAATACTCACTTCTGCTTTTTTACGTGCTTCCATGGCTTTCATAAGCATCATATGCTGTCTTCTCCTTTCTCGTTCCTATTGAAGCAGGTGAGATTAGGACAAATCTAAACCACATTTTCAAAGCGGTAAAAAAGCTGAGTAACAAATTTAGCATTAATAGACAAGGCACAGTAAATACTAAATATAGGACAAGAATGGCCAAGTCTGTGCATGTTTTAGTTCAGGTTTAGAAAGCAAATACAAGAACAATCAAAAGCAAAAAGGTAAAGCAATGAACATGGAGACAGTGTAAAAAAGAAGCATACAGATTTACTTATGGTCAGTTGTGATGCTCCTTCATAAGCTGGCAGAACAAAAAGCATAATGGTTGGCTGGAACAGGTCAGTTACCTTACATCTGCTATTACGGAACTTGCAATTTACTTCTCCAATAGCCAATTTGGTAGAAATTTTAAACCGTTCATTTTCAAAGACTGCAAATATTAACAGTTTTGAAACTGAGCAACAAATTAACGTGATTAATTTTCTCAGCTCTAGGTCAGTTTTAATCAAGCTAGCAGTGGCGCATATACACATGCAACAACACTTGCATCTACCGATGCCTGTCCCTCAGTAAGTTATGTCAGTAACTTCAGATGCATTAAGGAGCTGTAATCTAGGACATTAAGTATGGGGGCTTTGCCTTAAAAACTTGGCCCCCATAAAGGCTACAGAGATTTTGGGGTTTACATTCTAATGTTTCATTGTATACTTATAACATGATGCATTTCCCACCTAGTGAAGGCTAATTTCCTCAGTACCATACAAACTTAGGAAAAACCTGATCTCTAAAATGGGTTCCTTCAAATTGCATTTAAAAAGTCTGGATTCATTCGCAGTGAATGGGACAAGGCTTGCAAAAACTATCCATGTGAATATCTATCACCTTTCCAGTAACTAATCGCTGATTTTATACAGTAGTCCAATTTCTACTGGGACATCAGTAACGTGGATTTCTGGTTTAAAACCTTGTTTATTTATTGCGATGTTCAATTTATACACATGTTCAAGACATGTCTTTTTTTTTTT
>NW_009746458.1:0-1368 GCF_000703405.1 Apaloderma vittatum | reverse complement strand
GCTCTGAATCATACACTGAAGGACTTTCTCTCCTTACACTTCCTACATTGTTTCAATCCTTTTACAGATGAAAAAAATACAAAGGGAATATGATTTATTATTTATTTAAAGGTATAAACAAGAAAAAGAGCCTGTTATTCACTTTAACTGTATCTTTCATCAGTTAAGCGACAATTCAAAAAATTATGATGGTGATCGAATGGCAGCTATTAGTGTCAGTATAACTTTCCCTGTCAGTATCCTATAAAGCATGCTGTACTGTTGAGACCACCTTCAGACTATTTCTACAAGCCTACTCAGGAAAAACCATAAATCATTAAATACCATGAATACATATATGTATTTTGTTAACTTACGAAGTTTCACACATAGGAAAGGAATAAAATCAGGAATAATTATTCTGTATTAATAAACAATAATCACTGCAAGTGTACACAGATTGTAGTTTTGTAGGCTACTTGCTTGTGGAAAAATTATAGATACTATTTCATTGTCATTTTTTTTTATGGTGAATCAGTATTTAACAGCCTTGATCAAAAGTGGGTATGCCAACTTTGCCAACAGTCAGTGTGAAAAAGGAAGTTACACATTCGGACATACCAAATCTCAATGATTTATCTTCTGCTGGTTTGGGATTTTTTTTTTGTTGTTTGGGGAGGCTGGGGATCAGTTTAGTGCATGGAATTAAATCCAACTCCTAATCTGGTGAATTATCTATGGTGTGCAAGGCAGACACCATCCATTATGCAGCATCAATGAGTGACAGTATGAATAGCAGTCTTTGCCAGTTAAAGCTGCGATAAGACCTGGATTCTGAGAGAAGTTCCTGCTCCAGAGCGACGTCTATTGTTCCAGCCATCAGTTTTGGCAGTAAGACTGATTCAAAGATAAGAAAGCAATGATGCTGGAGTTTTACAAAGAAAAATATCAGCAAATAATCAGTTCATCTGCATTTAGAAAGACATCTATCAGTTTGATTTTTCTTTTAATAAGATCCAGTGCTGTGTTTCTAAAATTAATAACTTGAATATACCAAATTTCTTAGAGTCAGGATCTGATCTAAGGCAGAATTATTCTATATCCAGTATTTGAGTGCCCACGAGTGACTACTTTCATGAGCAACTGGCCAGTAACAGCCTCATTCTCAACCTCGCTTTGTTTGTAAGATTGTCACTGCTGATGAGTATGGTGACTGAACCTCAGGTAGAGCTCTCTTATGAGCTCAACTTTCTGCCAGCCTGAGCGCTCCGTGTTTCCCTCGGGTAAAGGCTACAGGAGAGGTTGAACAGGACGCCAGGCATGACCAACCAACCGCACGCAAGGCACGGGGACACGCCGGTTGCCGGTTTCCCGGAGAAGCGCGGCCGG
>NW_009746457.1:0-1337 GCF_000703405.1 Apaloderma vittatum | reverse complement strand
CTTTTATAACAATCTTTCTGAGATGAGGAAATCAGGATTGCAGACAACAGTCAAGGAGTGAATACACCATGTGTTTACACAGTTGCATGAGGTTGTTCTCTTTACTGTTCTCTGCTTGTTTCTGATGATTTCTTTGCAGTATTTTTGGGGTTTTTTAGATTATCAGCAGGGGAAAATCCCTACCTTTAATCCATCTCTCATTGGATTCTTCTGAAACATTCTTCAGTGATTGTCACCAGGATGAATCCCTACCCTGGGAGTCTTGCTCTTCTACTATGCTCAGGGCACTGCAATGATTAGCCAAGGGTGTTGTATCCGTTTCCTTATTCGTGCCGTGTTGACTTGAGAAAGATTCATATGGTGATTTGTAAGATATATGTCTAAACCACTAAGGGTAGTCAAACACAAGTCTGTTGAATATCTTTGGTACTAAACTGCATTCTCATCTGGCGTATTTCCCTACGTATTTAAAGCAGGATGGCCATGATATTAGTTTCCTGTCCTACTGTTTTCCCTGCAGAGACCCCCATGTGTTAACAATATGAGGAATCTTTACAATTATCTCAGTGTAATTATCTGCAGCAAAGATACATTTTGAGATGGAGGAGAGATGACTAGTTAGTGCCACAAATCTATAGTAATTAGAATTAAATTCTGAGGGTATTGGCTTCCCCTCAGTGGCCAGCTCATTGATCTCTTTCCTGTGTAATTTTAAATATTTTTTATTGTTAACTTTCTTTTTCTATTTTTGTTTTTTAAATTTCACATAGAAAAATTCATCATCTCCCTAGTCTGAAGAGTGTTTTTGGATCTAAACCACTGCAATGAGCAGCTCAAAATCTGCATTTTCTGTTAAGGCTTTTTCCTCTTTTTTGCTTGATTATCTAGGACCAATTTAAACAACTCATGATCACCAGCATTTTTCATGAACTTGAAGAAGTGACTAGATTTAGTGTTAATTTCTTGCACTGTGGAAACGATTCAAGTGCTCACATGGTATGAACTGGCTTTCATCAAGCCTTCCTGTTAGCACTGTCTGATGACTCGTCCAGTCTGTCCTACAGTGGAGGGAGTTCTGACCTTTTGCTGGTGTCTGACAATGGACAGACAGGGATCTGAATCCACAAGATTCGTTTCCACAAATTTGAGAGAATTTGAGAGAATCTGGATCCAGACGACAGTTTTTAAATAAAGAATTGCCTGTTCTGAGGATGTAGATCCAAGAAATGGAATAATGTAGTCATTGGATAGAAGCCAGAAGCAGCCTGGAAATGCAGTCTGTTGTGAACAGTGTACGTACTCTTTGAGAAAGGGACCAATACTTCAAAGATTTTTTT
>NW_009746456.1:0-1366 GCF_000703405.1 Apaloderma vittatum | reverse complement strand
GTGAATCACACGATTCACTGTCACTCAACCAAATCGGTGTTATACGCCTATTCAGTGGATATTCATACAGACATGCCACTCATACTCACAGTTTTAAAATATTTACCAAGTATGCACATGAATCCAGGGTTGTCTGACTAAAATTCTGATTCACTGACACTTAAAAATGTTACCTTACAAAATTATTTTTTATGGGAATTATAATTAATAGTAAGAGTGTGAAAGAGCAAATTGTTCTGTTCTGCCTGTAGATCATTGGAATATCTGTCTTCGGAATTCTAATTTCACAATATTTATTGGTAATGGTGGTGTAAGTATTGTGTGTAGCAGAAGGAGCTCAGCTTGACTGTTCAGATCCCAGATGGAACTTAAGCTGCTGGCAGTTTAAAAATTCTATATTTGACTTACAAATTCCTGCAAATGTTGATGCAGAGAAATAATCATGGAACAAGAAGAAATCAGAAAACTGGAAAAGTAGAACTGGGCTGAATATATTACCTTCCACTTCAGATAACGTTTTCTTGACACTGCCGATGTCTGACTAACAGTTTGAAATGTCAAACAGAGTGCAGTATGGCCTCTATACCCGAGGACAGGACACTACTCATGCAATTTATTAGTTTATAGAGTTCTTCAATGCATGTTAAGTCTTATTAAGACAGAAAATACCCGTTTTATGTCAAGACCTACAAAAATCTTTAATAACATTTTCATGGACGTGTAAAAAGAAGGAATTGAAAAACAGATTTCTGGAATACAGCTACAGTGGTACTGTCTTTAGTTATTCTTAAGCTGGCTGCCTGTGTACCTTCTAGTTTCAAAGCTTTGAGGAATGTAAACTTTTGCTAGGATGTAAAGGTTATATCACTTTACAGAAAATACCATATCTCCTACTGTACACAGTAGGAATAAAAGCCTGCAAAATTGATGTATTGAGTGATTTTGAAAGAAGTGAAAATCTACCTCATTTTGCTATGATTAATTTACTGCATAAAACAAAAAGCAGTGATGGTGTCTAGAAGAATAATATAGAGTGTTGAATATAGCTTTGTAACGTGATTTTAAGAATGCCGAAGGCTTATCTACACTCTTCGGTACATGAAGAGTTTGGGATAATATCCAGGGCAAATCTTTACATTGGTTTTCACTTGACATGCAGATTAAACTGATAGACCTACCTTACAAGTCGCATAAATATATCCCAAACCAAACTTGGATTAGGTTATCATCTTCAAATACTTAGCTTTACTTTCTCTCAGTATCACCTCAAGTTATTTCCATATAATTCTATGTGCCATCTGCTAATACTTACAAAGTACGGACTGCAGTAATTCGGTGTCATAGAATCATAGACTGGCCTAGGCTG
>NW_009746455.1:0-1293 GCF_000703405.1 Apaloderma vittatum | reverse complement strand
GATATGATGACAACTTATAAACACACAGCATCCATATATTCATAATATTTATATACATATTTACAACAATTCTGTTACAGTAATGGTAAAATTACTAATTTATTTAAATAATAAGGTGTCTTCTCGATTTGTCTTCAGTAACCTATTTTATAATTTACTGCAATACTCAAAATTCAGAATGTTGTTTAATGTCTAGCATGCTAAAGCACTCATTAAATTATTCTCCTTCATCTTGTGCAAGACGAGAAGCCCCACACCTCAGAATAAGCATCAGAGGCTCACAGGTCCCGTGGGGCATTACAAGCCCCTCCTGGGGCCACCCACCCCCCCACGCTCCGAGGGAGCTGCGGGGAGCCCCGCACCCCACCCTGCAACTGCAGCAGCTTCTCAGCTTTGGTAACCTCTCTCTCTGCCCTAATACCTTCCACGGCAATCTACCTCTGATCTGCTCGGCGGTCCCAGGGTTGAAAACGCCCCACTTGGTCCCCGTATCTTGCTCGGCTCCCAAGCCACTGGCAGAGTCTAGAGGCCAGTCCATGCCCTGGCACGAGGGGAGGGCCGGCAGATTCTCCAGGCAGGGGCTTTTGGTGGCTCTGAGGAGCGTGGATGCTTAAGCTTGTCCCCCTAGAGCAAAAAGGAATCCAAAAACGTGAGCTGTTTGAACCACAGAGGAACCTGAAAGCACAGCCCTGAGCACAGCTACTGGAGGCACTACAGGTGCAGTCCCAGCACATCTGGGGCACAGCTGGCACAGAGGGGCAATGTTGTTAAAGAGGTCTTCACCTAAGGTAGGATGTAACACTTACAGGTGGGAGAACCACTTTACATTTAACTAATATCCATAAAAACTAAAACACACCAATCAATTTTCCTAGTATTATGATCTACCTGAGGTCACTACGAGTCTTCGTTCTGTATTTCCTTCTCTGAACCGTTCAGCATTTCTGAGTTAATGATCAGAAATTATCAGAAAATTTCAAGAGAAATTTTTCTCTGTATGTCATTCTGAAGGCACCAACCAGGCACAGTGAACCACGTGCTTTCAGCTGGCTCCTTCCTTGATATTGTTTAGCAGCCCAGCTGGAAATGTTTAGAGCTGTTGGAGCTTTTCCACACACTTCGTGTGGGAGGAGGACACTTGCCAGACTTCCCTGTGCCTGGACACTTGCACATAGCACAAGGTTCCTTTCCACTTCTCCACCCAACCGTGGGAAGCCTAAAGGAACTTCTTCACCCCAGGGGTCGCTACACTTCCTTCTCAGCCAAGTGTAAACGGGTTCAGAAACGGCTGGG
>NW_009746454.1:0-1322 GCF_000703405.1 Apaloderma vittatum | reverse complement strand
TTGCCTTCTGTTATTTTGTGCTAGTGATCATTACATGTTGCTGTATTTCTATGCTGTTCTTAATCCAGTACAGTCAGATTTTACTGTATTTGTCTCTTATTGGAAAGGGGTACATATGGCCCAATACTCTTTTTTTGGTTTTGTCGTTTTTTTCTTAATATGGAATACTTTTCTGTAGAAGTATGAGACTTCAGTCAGATCTCAGTATTGTGTCTCTGAATAAGACAAACTGAGTTTCCTCAGATGCTATATTCTCTTTTTCATGCAGCTTTTATTTACTCACAAGATACTTCTCCCTCAACTTCTCCTCTTGTGTTTCTCAGGTAGTTTACAGCATAAATTGCTTCAGACAAGAGCTAATGTTTGGCTTAAAAACTTCTGAAATAATCTTCAGATTCCTGTCTGAATACAGTACTAAATGATGTATGTTTCATGTATTTCAGAAATGTAAAGAGATGATTGCCTATTTCAGTCACCAGGTGCTAGGCAGCCTCCAGAGAGCCACACATCTGTCTCTGGATACTCTTAAGAAAAGATTATTTGTTTCACAGTAAGTTGCAAATGAAAGGTGCTTCAATGGTGTTACCAGAACAAAGTTATTTCTTTGTTAATATAGCAATGCAAAAATAATACACGTGTGTAATGATACATGCACGTATGTTATTAGTCCAACAGTTCCTAATAACTTGACCTTGTTAGCTGCAAACTTGGAGAGCATTTACTTTTTGTTGCAGTGATGCTTTGGGTCCACACTTTTATTTTCTGCTTTAATTCTTTGTGTTCTTAGTTATAGTCTATGTATTTCAAGTAGTTTGTGCAGAAAATGGAGTTTAATTATACTATTGTTTCCCCTCTGCCTGCACCCTTTTCTTTTTATTCCCATATCTTTCCCTTGGGTTTGCTTTCTAGATACTGTTAGGAGAAATTATTGTCCATCACAAATGCCTAGAATTTCAATGACCTCTCTAGGTCGTGAACATACGGACACATTGCTATACATCTCCTTTCAGGTTATTTCTGCAAGCATGGCTGTGCAGAGTTGTTTTGCATGGATTAAAGATCATCCATGGATTCTTTAAGAATTCTCTATAATAGTGGCAAGATCCATACAATTTTGTCATTCTCCTAAATTCAGTATAATTCCTACAGATTCTTCTCTCCTCAAACAGGCATACACTTCAGACAGAATTGCTTCAGTATAATATATTGCATATTAAAAAGCCCAATTGGAATTCCATTAAGAGAATTTATTTTGGGCAGTTGAAGTCAATGGTGTTTTGTCACCAAAGTGTGTTGGAGCATGAGTAATTTTATTTTTTTTT
>NW_009746453.1:0-1326 GCF_000703405.1 Apaloderma vittatum | reverse complement strand
TTGGCTTTCACCTTCCTGGTTTCATGCATTTAGGGTCAACCTGTTTACAATTATCGGTGGTGCCAAACAAGCAGTGGTAGTATAATAAGCATTTGCCCGAAGTCTTCAATGAAGCTGTACAAAGAGCAAGCCCGGGAGGTGCTTTCATGCTGATACTCAAGGGCAAGTTCTGTGTGGTCACACTACTAAATTTTTTTACCGTGAAAGTAGAAGTCGATGCATCTGCGATGACCTGCGTGCGTTAGCAAGCGCTGATCCTGAGGGAAGACTTGGTCCCTGCTTATTAGACTATCCTGTGTCATTGTGGGCAGGACAAAGTGTTTGGGTCTTTGTAAACCAGAAGCTTGTCAGAGTAGCGACCTGCTGACTTCAGCCGATCTTCCCTTTAAAACCGAGCGGATCGATACAGATGTGATGCGACAGGAACAGTTCATAACAATTCATCAGGTATCTCAAGCATAACGTGGCTGACGCACCTAGGTTGGATTTTGGTTGGGGACAAGTTAGTACTTGCGACAGGACATCGATGCCAACTGGTCAAGAAGTTGATGCACGTGTTCAACAAGGCGGGTTTGAACCTTTTCCTCGATTCAGGGCCTTCTCCTATGTTTGCCCTTTGAATTTCAGATCCGAAATGTCCCTCCAGATACCACTGCACTCACGAAGCTGGTGTCCACAGCGTGGGGTTGACGTGGCTCGATAAACTGCACAAGTTCCTTGGTTCAGGTGAGCGGTGAGACTCTGTTATTTGTGGAGGGAGGCGAGCAGGGTCAAAAACTACATTTTGCTTGTAAAAAGTCGGTGGGGGCCAGCGATGCCAAGAATCCCTGACCCCGCAAAGTGGATCTGAGGCATTCTGACAAATCTCTTTGTAGACGAAGAAGACAAAGACAGTTTGCAAGAGCTGGGAGCAGAACAGAAGTGCTTCGTTGAACATATTCTTTGTACGAAACCGTTGCCGTGCAGGTAAAAACCAAACCCTTCCAGTTGCTTCCAAATCAGTGAGTTGCTGTGGGAAATACTTACGGCTTTGCCCTCTTTTGCTGCGTTCTTGCCATTAAAGATAACAAAGTCAGCTCAAAACAATTCAAACCAGACAAATGAGTGATTTGTGCGTCAGGATTCTGAACGCACAGTTAGGGACGTAAGCTTAAGTACTGGTGTTACTGTCTGAAAATCATCTCTCTGAAAATCCTAAGGGTTGAATAGTGGCTGAAAAGAACGTCTAGGGGTTTTTAAAGTTTAGTCAGGCTTCAGAGGCATCATTTACTGGGCTTTATTTTCTCACTTGCTCTGGGGGTTGGCTCTTAGCTTGGTGAAAGGTGT
>NW_009746452.1:0-1370 GCF_000703405.1 Apaloderma vittatum | reverse complement strand
CTCTTGTGTTGCTTTTAGAGTACGAAATAACAGACTAAGGAGAAAAATCATGGGAAGAGGTATCTGTTTTTACACGTCATTGACATAATGTTGCTTACCCAGAGGTGGCTGACAAATCTGGCTTTGAAGGCATTCACCTTTGTGAAAAACTGAGCGAGCTTTTAACGGTGAGTTCAATAGAGCCTCTTGCTTGGTGTCTCTGGAGGCGCAGTTCTCACAAAATTGTCTGCTTCTGAAGAAGCCATCAAAGAGGAAAATACCTTTTTTTACGTAATGTCAAATTTCATGTATCCTTGGCGTGCTTGCATGAGTGATCTGTGTGGGCACGGACTCGGTACTTGCTGAAAACTGAGAGAGTGTGTATGATGTTTGAAGAAGAGTTGACTTCCTGAATATTTTCAAATTGCCTTCTCTCTGAAAATGCTAATAAAGAATCATGGTCACATTTAGTGAATATGAGCATGGTGAAAGTGTTCATCAGAAGAGGATCATCACAGTAAAGGTCTGCTGCTCTGTTCCTGATAGTTGATACTGAAGTCAAATCCAGAAATGAATGGGAACAGTTTCCATTTGTGTTGGAGACATTGCTGTGGAATTTTTCCCTTGTTGTTGGAGTGGGTTATTTTTGGTTAGCTTTTTTGAGATTCTGCTGACTTGTGTTGTATTGCTGTAGTGCTAATTGGGTGTATTGTTTTGTGTTATTTATTGTATGTTTTATGACAGTCTGAATCAGTTTAGAAAGTTTCTTGAAGAATGACTGACAGCTAGAATATTTCAGAAATCAGTTAATCATCCCTTTAGATTTTGCATTTTGTGGGGAGTAAGGTGACTAGAAAAAGTGTGAAAGACGTCCTTGTTATGCTTCTCTTCAAATGCCTTAGACGAAATCACAAATTGGTTATAATAGGTGTTCTGAAATTGCTTTCTTAAAAATATTCAGAAAAGCATTGCATACATTTCAGTGTTAATTCTTTGGCTCTAGGATGACTTTTTTTTTTCTTAAATGAAAAAATCCTAGATATTTCTCTGTGTTCTAGTAAGTAGTTTTTATTTATGTATCGCTGAAAACTATCTACTACTTAGCATTTGGTTTATACTTGAGTGACTTACAGTGGCCTGCTGAAAGGAAGGTCAGCCAGATTTGGGCTTATGGTTGGATATTAGGTGAACAAATCCTTGGGACAGCACAGTGGCATGCTGAAGAAGTAGTTGTTCCTGCCATGATTTTCATGTCAAAATACAGCATTTAGCTTTCTGTTGCTTCCTGCATGAGAATTGAAGTTGCTGAGAGTTAATGGGCATAGTCTGTCTCTTAAAATGATGTATTGTAGTGCTAGTTCCAGAGGAATATGGTTCAATCTGTGTTTATC
>NW_009746451.1:0-1348 GCF_000703405.1 Apaloderma vittatum | reverse complement strand
GTCTTTTCCAACCTTAATGATTCCAGGATTCTATGAGTCCATGACTAAGCTTCTAACTCTTTTTTGCAGGGACCAACACCCCTATCATGGAACTGATGTGGCAATTTTCTTTGCTGCTTCACCTGCCTTCCAGTTTCTGGCGATGATACCTGCTTTTCCTTTCTGATGAGCCTTGCAATGCATCACCGCTGCCTCCTCTGGTATCAGCACCGCCTGTAGCAGAGTCAGGATTTCCTTCCCATGTTTGATAGGAGTTCCCTGAGAAGACAAAAGTCCTCTTTCCTTCCAGGTTACTCCATCAGCATGTGTTACATTTGCTCATTGACCTTCAGAAAGCTCCAGAGGACGTTTCAGGGCTGTAATTTATCGACAGGTAATGACTTGGCCTCTATTTCTTCCTTTAAGGTTGCCCTCTGCTGTTTGTCGCTAAAGAAGCTGCCTCCATCTGTGAACAGCTGGCAACCAGGATTCTCTTGGGGCACGTCTGAGCCTTTCACTGCGACACCTGCTACCCTGCAAGCCCCAGAAAATTGAGAAAACTGACGGTAGCTGCTTGGCATTTTTCTTCTGAAGGGGTTCCCAGCAAAATATCACCTACATGCTGTAGTAATGTGACCAAAGTGGTTCCAATAAGACACCAGAGTTGTTCCAAAGAATGTTTATCAATATTGTGGTAGGCGCTATATATATATATGTATTTATATGTCCATGCAAATAATACACAGGGGAATGGAGTTTTCCACAAATTTAGGCAGAGGCAATCGAGCAGTAATGCTAAATTTATCGAGGACAACTGCAAATCAAGGTCAAATCCAGGCCATCTTCTAAACCAGTAACTTAGTCTTAACTTTGACAAAAGGGCTAGTAGAGTTCACCTATTCTTTCGACTATATTTTGGGTTCCACTGGTGCGCTATCCATTTCCATCGTGCATATACACATATTCAAACTAAAGCATGATTTCCCAATATAGATTTTAAATTCTGTCTTTGTTTACCCAAGAAATAATCATTGTTTAATTAAATGTGTGAGTATGGAACTCACATCCAGTATTGTGGGGTGCTAGTTATTCTCTCAAAACCCATCTGGTTTACTAATAAACACCCAAATCAACCACAAAATTTGAATATACACAATAATACACAGCAATTAACAGTCCATGAGGATACATGGGGTTAAAATAAGGTAGTGCTTGGCTCCAGGTGCAGTTTTCTGACATCTGGGAAACCGGCAGACAAGACAGTTTCTCTTCCACGGTATGGGAAGAGAATAAAAAAGAATCGCTGGGTTTCTGTCAAGCTGGAGCACATTAGAATAGAATCACAGAATCACAGAATTATTGAGGTTGG
>NW_009746450.1:0-1373 GCF_000703405.1 Apaloderma vittatum | reverse complement strand
GAAACTGCTGCTGGGTGTGATAGTGTCCTTTCAATTAATAAACCAGGGTGGGAGGGGGATCATGTCAACCAGTGAAGCCGTCTCTTCCCAAATGGTTCTGTGCTAGAAAGGCAGCTATGAGATCGATACAATCAAACTGAGACCTGCTGACTATGGAAGTTTGGAGAACAGAAGGATTGGGCGGAGGTCAGAAACTTCAGCGGTTGGATATAGTCACCATGAAACTACTATTGTTTGTTATTGATCTGCAGTACTCTCAAAAGAACACTGCAAGTTATGAACATGATTTTTGTCAAGCAAACAAAAGAAAAAAGTAGTCTTGAATAATTGATGTCAATTACATGCTGTGACACAGAAAATTTAAATTTATTTAACTAAAAATGAATGTAAGTAAGTATTTTTATTATCGTGGCCATGGTATTACAAAGTAAATCCAACATAAATTTTGTCTGTGTGTGTTTTATGTGTAGGTGTCTGTAGAGGATCGGCTTAAACAGTTACAGGAGGCACACCGAGATTTTGGGCCTGCATCACAGCACTTTCTTTCCAGTAAGTTCTTTGAGTTAATTGACAGCTTTCGCAAGCACTGACTGACTGCTCTTTATTCCAGGTTTCCCTATGGCTTGAGAAACAGGAAATTCCTCTTCCGTACTGTTATCTACCTCCCTGGTTTTGTAGGGATGTTTCATCTTCATAACTTCACTGAGGTTGTCACTAGTGGGCTTCCCACTGCGATATCTTGTGCTCTTGGTTGCTTTATTCTTTGTCCTCTGTTTGCTGCATGGTTTGACTTGTGGCTGTTCCAGAATCTTCATGTGTCCATAATCACATCTTCTCATCCTCTGCTACCTCTTTCTTCAGCTTCCTTTTACTTCCATGCTTGCTGGTGTGACATAAAAGAGCAGCTGCCTGTATTAGTTGTTTTATATTATTAAAGGCTTTCATGTCATACATTCCTGGAACTTCAAATCAAGGGATGGGGAAAGCAAACCTGCACCACTTCCTCTTGAGACCCATCCTGGCACCTTTTTCTCTTTAGTGAAAATTTTAGAACAGATACTGATGCCTTTGATCCCTCATTCTCACTTGACTTAATCATTACAGATAGATAGGTTGTGCTGTCAAGACCCATGTTAATTTTCTGACATTCTAGCCTATCTAAGGTCATCAGAACTCATGATACAAAGCATTAACCCAGTTGGCCCTCTGTTTTTTAACTGAGGGCTTCAGTTAATAAAGATGAAATTATTGCAGGAGTTGAGAAGTGAACATAAGAATGAGATGTTCCATCCCAAAGATGCTCAAGTACTGTATGTCACTGTATAGCTAAAGAGCTAAAATAATTTAAATGAATAAATAAACCTTGATTTTTT
>NW_009746449.1:0-1294 GCF_000703405.1 Apaloderma vittatum | reverse complement strand
TTATTTCTTCTAGGGTGTGAAAGGACCAGAAAGTCTGATGAGCTATAAATTCCGAAGACAAAATTGAGCTCAATTCTTGGTTATGGAATCTTTCACTGTGCCACAAGAAATGAAATTTTTCATAACTTTTGTTCTGGATCTTTGGGCTATTCGAGATGCCTGATCAGAGTTGAGGCTTTGAATTTGATTCAATGTTCCCTGGGTAACCAGCAGAGGGAATGAAGGATGTGTTGGAAAGATTCATTGTCATCAAGGTTACTCCTCAGTGCTCTGTATCCACTAGTCTCCTAAGAGCTGAAAGCTTCGTACCCCAACATATAGTTTATGTAGTTCAGTCACATGGAAGAAACAGTTTCTTAGCCAACTAGAAAGGATAGAAAGCATTGATGCTGCATGAGTTATATGTCTCTAAGGATCTTCATTGCCTAATAAATAGAGGATACAATGAAAAAGGTAAAAAAGGCATTTTCCTGAGTGCTGTTTTCATTTGTATCTTGTATGATACATGATGCACTTGAAATGCCTGTAATGGAGAAGCAGCATTTTGAAATTGAAAAGTGGTAACAAATTGTTCTTAAGAACAAGGGATCTTTTAGCTTAGCTTTAGAATGGTCTTTACAGTACAATACCATTCCAGGTAAAGGTACCGCAGCTCGTTTTGATTGATTTCCTATTTCTGCCTGTACGTTAGTGTTGCTTGGATATATTAAGAGTCCCAAAAAGAGCATGTTTGTCTTAGTGCAGCGCTAAATGTGATGATTCAGTACTGGATCTGGAGCAAGCTTTTCTTGAACAGTTGAGGCATTGCTGTGCTGTTCATTAAATTCTTTATAAATACTAACAGACTCAGGCCTTTTAAAAAGAAGGACAAGGGGAAAATAATGTTCCTCAAACTGGATTGCTAGGGATTTAGAATACTGAAGACGGTGCCATCCATCCATGTTTCTTTGCATATGTTTTTAAGATAAATGTTCTCTTTTGGAGAAAAGCTGTTTACTAGAAACCCTGTTCAATAGAAGGTTTAATCTATTCCTCTCAAAGAACTGAAAGAAGGACTTATTAGGCAGTTACTAATTTTTACTGCAAACTTTGAGCAACTCAAGCAAAACCTAGTCTGATTGATGACTACCTCCTGCAAGGATAGCTTTCTTGATAGATGTTTCATGTGAACGAATTTTCACAAGTTTATGCTAGAAAAATGGAAATTTGTCACAAAAAAGCTGGGAAATGCCTATTCCTGATAAGGGAACTTTATCTGTGAAGTCATAAATACATATTTTGGAGGAAAAAAAAA
>NW_009746448.1:0-1360 GCF_000703405.1 Apaloderma vittatum | reverse complement strand
CTGACAATCTGTGATTCTGTGATTCTGTGACCTCATCAAAACGTGGCTGTAAAAGACACCATTAGGATGACTGCAGCAAAAAATGGCAAAATGCTCAGGTTTTTTCCTGCCTATATTTGACAATATAAGCTCGGAAGATCCATCTATAAGTAGCTGACAATAGCTTGTGTTCATGAGATGTATCATGTCAGGTATCATATACCATTAAAGCCTTATCTTATCCCACTCTCGAGGGGAACACATAGCTTGAACTCTGCCTTCGTATAATTAAATAAATTTGCCTTTGATGAGCAGAATTAACTCTGAAGTCTGCTGGCATTACAATTCATGTGTGAATTTAAAGTCTTCCGAAGTTTCTCTTTTGAGGCTTTTTTTATCTCCTACTGATTATTTTCACAGTGAAAAATCAATGATGCTTGAATTACAGGACCCATAGCACATATCTGATAATTCCTGAAGAATCTAAGACTAAATTTATGTCATATGTGTATATTTATAGCACTCTTTCTACAGAGGTTTAAACAGTTATTAGCATTGTAGTCCAATGCTCTAAATCACGACACTTATCAGTGCTGCTGAATTGCCAGTGGCCTTCCTGGACTCCAACGAAACAGGAAATTGAAGAAGAGATTAATCAGTAAGTTAATGCAGGCAACTAAATATGAGAGTCCCCTCAAAGGCTAAAGATCAGCTCCTATTCTTTCATCTCTATCTCAAAGTCCAAATATAAACATCTTCCCTACTAGTTAATTTACAGGTGTTAATAACTGGACAACTTTATAATTCATTTAATAAGGCTGGGAAAACAGGTCAATAAATCATGTCTTTTATCTGCCTGCTCAGGCTTGTTTTAAAGTCTGCTCTGCATTTATAAATGATTAGCAGCAAGTGTAAAATAGTTGCCCAAAGGTTGCTACCGGCAAGTCCCATTCACTCCCAGATCCTCCTAGCAACAGTTCATTAATTTTCCAAGATTTCAGGCCCAAGTCTTACATACAAGTTAAGGGTCTGTCACATCTGTTTCCATTAAGAGATCTTAAATGGCCTTAGCCAGTAACTCAGATCTTCAGCAGCTTTACCAACTATCTGAGATTTTTTTTTTCTCATAAAAGACCTCTAAAGAAAGAATAAGATGTCAGTGGCCTTCTTTTTTCACTTAAAAAGACAACTTGCATATCTTATTTTATATAAAATATTGAGGAATACTGCAGCATTTTTAGATCCTGTGACACAGGGGAGCCGAGTTGATGTCACCAATGCAAGCTGTACTCTGTTTTGCAAAAAAATGTCTATAACTCCTCTGACACTACATTAAAAAGTAATCCTCAAAGCATCTTCATAGGTAAACTGAGGAAGTGTG
>NW_009746447.1:0-1360 GCF_000703405.1 Apaloderma vittatum | reverse complement strand
TATATATATATCTATGGGAAAAGTTCCATTAGTATTTAATAATCACAGACTATTAGGGGGCTTTCTCGATTTTATTTTCCAATTGAAAAATGACATACCTGACAGTATAATGCCTCATATCAAATGCAGCAGACTTTTGTATTAACTTGGAGTGAAAATTACTTTTATTTAATACTGCACAACTACATCATGCAAACTGCTTAAAGTTCACTGGAAGTCTGCATGCAGCTATTGACCCATGTTATTTGTGACATCTGACAAAATCACAGATTGAGGCAGGATAATGATAACACTGTGTGGCACTTTACATCTTTAAAGAACTATGGAAATGTTAATTAATTTCCACAACAGCCTAGGGAGTAAATATTTTCATACTGATTTTACAGATTAAGGGGATGAAACAATGTGTGGACATGACTTCTCCGAGGCAATCTATCAAATAAGCGTCAGAGGAGGGGCTAGAATTCAAAGATTCATCAGGCCTTTAAACAATGGTGCCTGGGGCAGCCAGTTATTTCTGAAAAGTAGCTTAAACCATTTTCAGATTCTCTTTAACATATCATTATACTGTGTATTGATTGTTTATAGTAACAGGTAATTGTTCTGTCATTACAATTGTTCTGTCATTACATTTCTCTGTATTTCAGCCTCAACTTCTAGATTTTTTTTTTCCATAAAATTAAGTGCATTCCAGTCCAGAGATCAAATAGGCTAAAAGGTGTCCAGAACAGATCAGAACAGTAGCTTAAAGCAGAAGACACATGTCAGAACGGGTGTGTCAAATTTGCCTTTCTTTCCACTGCTTGTTTAAGTGTTTTCTTAATGATATTTCACTTTTACAAAAGCAGATCCTATCCCTGCAGCCTATTTTGGTTTTAGTTTATTTTTGCTTTGTAACATTACAGTGAACAATTTCAGATTTCTTTTTTTTTTTTTTTGCATTTTCTTAAATCTCCTATTGCCAAGTGTTTCAGAGTTCCAGAATCTTTGGGAAAGCTTTTTAATACACAAAAACAAAGGCTCAGAAATTCAGATGGTAATAGCTTGCCAAAAGATGTACTTAAAAGCCAAAATGCAAAGTATCTGATCAGATAGCAACTCTTATTCACCAAACTCCTGAAGAAGCATGTTAAACACAAGGACTAGAAAAGAGATGAGACAGAGGTGACATCTTACCACAAGGCATATTTAGGTTCTGTTGGACTAAAAGGTATTTGCCTACAAGTGTCAAAGAGCAAATCCCAAAGTTGAGGAGTTAAGCAGAGAAAGAAGAGGTCCTTCTTCCTTCCTAAGCATCTGGGGTCAGGTCTAACAGATCTAACAGGCCATGTTTTCCTCATGCACATCACACTGCACATCC
>NW_009746446.1:0-1319 GCF_000703405.1 Apaloderma vittatum | reverse complement strand
CCAAATGCTGCCTAAAACCAGCAAGCATCACTATGAACATTTCCTTGAGGTTCACATAGCCCAATGTCTCAAGCTGTGTGACCTTCTGTAGAGAACCTCCCAGCAACACCAGTATTTATGCAACATCACTAGTCTAAAATTTCAGTTTCTTCTCTGAAAGTATCAGTCTGCTGCTTGTCTCGAAGGCAAACTTCCATAGCAAGGCATTGGGAGTCCATCAAGGGGGTTTCTGTGGGATTCAGGAAGCAGGAACACCATGATGTGAACCCTGACATTCTTCCCTGTGTTCATCTTGAACAAGTATCTTTAAAACTACAGAGAAGAGAGAGAGCAAGATACTTTGGGGAGGAACTGAACTGATTCTTTTTTTTATGTATATACGTCTTGGTCCATATACCCCTGAGCTAAAAAAGGGGGAAATCTGGAGACAGATTTGGATTTTTTCAGTTTGTGTTACCATTCCCTTTTTATTCTTGCAAACTGTATTTGGAAGAATATCATCTTAACTTACCAGCAAGAGGAAGCCCTACAAAACCTCCAGTGCTTCGAATGAGCATGAAAAGCCCTAGAGCACTGTCAAAATCTGGCATGCCTACAACATCTGCTAGCACTGTAATGTGAATGGCAACGGTAGTACCAAAGAAGAATCCATAGAAGCCAGTGAATATTGCCAAGGACAAGTAATTGTTAGCCAGTGGCAACAGCATCAGGGAAGTACTGATGAGTGTAATGGTCATTGTCAGCAAATGAACAGTTTTGGTAACATGGAAGTTGGCATACCAGCCACAGAGTAGTCTGCCTGCAAAGTCCACCACAGCCAAAGTGGATAAGAGGGATGCAGTCCACGATTCATCTATTCCGAGGCTGTAGCTAAGTGGAACTAAAAATAACGGAGGAACAAAAAAGCTCATAGCAGCTAATATGCCAAAAATGGCATAAAACACAAACTCTGGTCGCCTCACAAGCATCCAGTTGAAGGTTTTGTGTGTGATGGGAGACTTAACTTCCTTGTCTATCCTAGATGCAGTGTTGCCTGGCGGTGTCTCAGGACTGGCCTCAAGGAGGCAACCACTTGTCGGGGGTCGCATCAGTGCTCCACAGACACAAATATTGAGCTGGATGCCACCTATGATCAAGAGGGCACCTTTCCATCCATATTGACTAATTAACCACTGGAAAAATGGCCCAAACGTGAATGCAAAGGCACATTCTCCAGCACTGGCAATAGCATTGGCCAAAGCTCTTTTCTTGGAGAAATAATGGCTAACAATGCTAATGGCTGGTGTCCACGAAAAGGAAATCCCAAGTCCTGAAAAACA
>NW_009746445.1:0-1345 GCF_000703405.1 Apaloderma vittatum | reverse complement strand
GATTTATAAAGTCCAGGCTGGCCTGGAATTGTGGCAATCCTGGAAGGTCTGACTGAAAACCTGGAAATTCATTCTAGAAAGGAAATGTGATCAAGGAAGGGTTATGAGTAGTTGCCTTTGCAGCTGAGGCAGGTGGGTGTGGGATAATAGTCATAATCAGCAAAAAAGTTCCGCTATTGCTATCAGATGTTCTTTTCCACACCTGTTAAAATAATTAATGTCTCTCTGGAGCAAGTACACTTGGTTCAGTTGTTCTCACAGAGGCCTGTGGTTCCATTTTGTTTGCCTTACCATACTCTGCCCAGTACACCTATTTTCTAAAATACTAGGAGTATTATTTCAGTCCCATGTCACCACTGTTGGCCCCACGCAGGTGACTCAGTTCACCCTAGGTCCTTAGCTAGTTATGTATCTCTGGGTGCTTGAATCAAGCCCAGTCTCCTCTCTTCGTTGGCTCTAAAGAATGTTACAGCAGGCACACTCTGTCATTGGAGGCCCTTGAGACATCTAACATGTCCAAGAGATTTGCACAGAGCTGTACAATATGACACATGATCTGTGGAAACCAAGACCTTTGTGGTGCGGCAGCTGAAGGCCAGAGTAGGAAGAATACCAAGAGCAAATCAAGTGTTGAAAGTTAGCTACAAATTTAATGAGGTCGAACAGCTTTCACTATCTAGCAGGTTGTGCCGTCTCATCAAATTATCTAAGAAAACGCATCAAAAGTAAATGGGAATTCAAGGACTGCAACAAACAGAATGAATGGCCAATTCCTTACCATACAAAAGAAGATTTCCATAGTTCAAGTAAAATTATGAGAATTTACTTCCCGAAAGACCACTGGAGACCACCAAAGACCATCAAATACCCTCACCAAAGCCCCTCAGAGACCGAGCTACATTCGTGATGGCTGTGTAAATATATCACAACCAATATTTCTAGGAAATACAATGAATATGTATAAACATTCTGGGAAATGTGATGCCTTTGCACGGAACAGAGATATATGAGCTTTAGCTAATGCAACATACAGCAGAGGTCACGTGGAGCGATGCCTCGTGTCCCTGGCACCAAACAAAGTAATGCCTGCTCATTAAGGCTAAACCCAGCCTTAAGGAGTTCCAATGCTGATTTCAGTGGCAAATTTGGCAACCCATATGGGACCCTGCTTCTGACACTCCACAGAATTAGAGAATTGTGAGGACTCCAGTGACATCAAAGATTTTTTTCAAGGAGATACTCCGATACTCTAATCTGCTGAGTCCAGGGTGTGGCCCCTGGGATTTGTTTAGACATTACTTAAGGATATAACCCATCCATAAGTAGAGAAATTACTTCCCACAGG
>NW_009746444.1:0-1364 GCF_000703405.1 Apaloderma vittatum | reverse complement strand
CGCCATCCGCCCGCCAATGCTGTTAAAATTAAGGTTCGTCTTTATTTGTATTTATTTGCGGTTAGGGAAGAGGAGTGTTGATATACGGAGCCGGTAGCCAGGTTTCGCTGATGACATATGTGATATGAAAAACAAATCCTCTCCGCAAACACGGCTGTGGCTGTGCCAAACCCCCCTCTTTTCGCTGTCAAAGGCACTTTTTTTCTGACGCCGAAGTGGAGCACATCTTCCCCTTCGCATCCGTCCCCATCTTCTGCGGAGCACCTTAAATGTGCCTTAATTGAATAGTTCTCCCGCACCCTCCTTATAGCAGTTTAATAGATTAACTCATCTGTGCCAGCTTCAAATTTCAGATTAAAATTCCTTCATCCCGAAGGCAGCATTATCAGGTTGTTGGAGGCTGTTTTCAAACCTTGGTTTTGAATAGCAGCGGCTCTGCATTAATTTAACCACTAAGCTAATAAGTAGGTTTCGTTTTGTTATGCTAAGCTTTATTGCTTTTCTTTTGATCAGAATGGTGTTGTTGAGCAAAGCAGCAGACAAGGCATTCTTTGATGAGGGAATTAGCGCTCTATTCTTCCTCTATTATTCATAGCACAGTGGAATATGTAAGTACCTGAGGGTGTCAAAGGAGAGCAGGCTCTATTGCAAAGTGTTCGCCTTGTTTCTCTCAATAGCTGACTATGAGATGATAAACCGCTTAATACACTGCACTAATTGGATGAGAGCAAAAAGAGATGGGAATTAAGGCACGGCGAAAGGAGAAAGTGCTACCAGCCTTCATTCACTCTTTCACCACTTTAACAGCACCAAAGGAGGCACAAGCTTTCTATAAGCAGACTAGGGGTTTTGTGCGGAGATAAAATGAACCTGTTAGTGGATTCAAGTAATACACTAATTATTGCACAGTATAAATACCACTACTGGTTTTATAACACGGAGGTAAACTTCTTTTGAGAAGGTTATAGGATTGCTTGGCAGCAGTATAGATCCTAATAAGGGACCAGAGTAATAACCCCCTGGATTAACAAAATTGCTGCTTGCAGAAGTATGATTCGGGCTTTTACGAAGATTTCAGCGGAATGAATAAAAATGACTGAATGACATTTCTTAATGCGTAATGGCTTGATAATGATTCCCTTTTCTTTAAGGCAAAAATGTATATTTCAGGCTGCACTGTTAATAATGCCCGGGGAACAAACCTTATTTTTCCCATATATATATATTTTATTTTTTTTCGTGCCTATGGTGGGGTTTAGAACAGTTGGGGGCGGGCTGTGAAACGCCGTGGGTGGAAGCGGGGGAGATGTGGGGAAGGGTCGCAGTGGGTTCCCATGCGCAGTCTGCTCCAGCGGCGGCTCGCG
>NW_009746443.1:0-1339 GCF_000703405.1 Apaloderma vittatum | reverse complement strand
TTTTTTTTTTGCCCCCCTCCCCTTGCCCTCAATATCCATCTGACGAGCTAATCTCATGAAAAGTGAGAATGCAAGCATAAAAAAATCAGTAAGTGAAAACATGTGATACAGGCAGAGCCTTCTCTCAGCCCACTTGGATACACTGCAAGACAGTCTAGACATTGCGGTACGAAGCTTCATCACAACAAACACAGTCAAACCAGGCTGAGATGAAACAAGCACCCTCCTTGGCACCCCCTCCTCTATCACCATACACTTCCCATGTAGGACGGGCCTGTGTCGAGGGCAAGCACAGGTCTGTATGCACAGAAAGGGAGTACGCATCTGTTGACCACATGGCGAGTGGTCAACAAACCAGACTGTTCCCACGCAAAACTGCCTGGGACTAGGATGCTTAAAAACTAGACTGAGCTTTGAAATGGATGGAGAAGATAACATGCATAAGAATTATGTCCAGAAGTAGGAAAAAAGACCAAACAGAAGACTGAAATGGATGGATTTCTTCTCAGAGAAGCCCTAGAATATTGTTAAGTGTTTACGAAATAAGTGTTGATGAAATAAGGAAAAAAACATTGTTTAAGCTTGATCAAGAAGGCTCTTCTAAAAAGTTTCTCAGAGTTCATCAGAAAAAATGCGCAAACCCCAAAGATTTTGAACCAAAGATGAGAGAGATGAATCAAGTCCAGTGAATTCAAAGAAGCAGAAGAACATTTCTGAGCACTCCCACCATACTTACAATCGAAAATAAGGACAGCACTACTGGAACCTGAAATCCACACGTGAGGGGAGAACATGAGAAATAGAGAAATGACTGTAGAAAGGAAGAAGGGCTTGGGACTTCAGCGTATTGTGCCCCCTATCTGAGGAGGAAGAGAAGAGAGATCACAAGGAAGAAGGAGGATCCTACATCTACAAGTACTTACAGTTCAATGGAGGCAGAGAAAGACTAAGCAGTCCCTGAGTAGACAAGGACAGGTAAGGGGCCCGTTCCACTAATGAACAGTTGGCTACATCAGAACTTTAGAAACGCTTTTTAAACTGTATCCCACAGAAGAGATACAGACGAAGACAGGAAAAGGTATTTGTATTGTCCTAAAAGATAAAATACTTTAACCCTGGGCAGACTGGAATCTGCAGCACTAGTAGAGTTTTTAACAGTCTAATTTTTTCCTCTACCTCCCTCTTGTCCTTCTTCTTTACTTCTTTCCTTCTTTCTTCTGAGATACATTAAAGGGAAAAAAGGGAGATATAAGATTAGAAACACAAGTACCTAAAGCAAGGACTAAGAAAGGATTCGTCATTCCTAGCAAGAGGTAATGATGATTAAGAAAAATAATAA
>NW_009746442.1:0-1353 GCF_000703405.1 Apaloderma vittatum | reverse complement strand
CTAATAAACAAGAATTTTTCTATCAATCCCATTATATTCCTCTTCAGCACCCTTTTTTGGCAACTGTACATACAAAAACTGATCACAATTATTTAACCGAATATGCTTGGCAATTATGGTATTTTCTGCTTCATAATAAATAGTGAAGAGATTTGTCCTCATCTATATCTATTCAGTCAACCTCTTAATTGCTGTGGGAGAAGTTTGTAATAGCTATATAGAGCAGAATTTTCCCCAAGAGTAACATAGATTCAAGTTCTCAGTTGTCTTTTTTTATATATATACTTTTTCCCTAAGGATTTCTGAGCAAACAGTAACACCTCAGTAAAAGCAGCAATTTCACAAATCATACCTCCAGTAGATGATCAGCAGTAGCCCATAAGCTGGCCCACTATAATAAACACTGAAACTCAGAAATTCTTTTGTCTAGTCTTGTAATAGAGCTGGTAATAAGTTCGAAGTTTAAAAAAGGTTTTTTGATCTAAAACTAAAATTCAGATTCTGATGCATCTGTAGACAAAACTTCAACAGCACCGAGTTTACTACATTTCTGAAACTTCGTAAGCACTTTATAGTCAAATGAAATACAGCCTTTTATGTCTTTTCTTCTTGGTACTATCCTACTACTCTAGCTACAAGCAGAACAGCATTATTTCAATTTATCTCATTGCTAATTTAGCTAGTCTGTGTCTCCATTTCCCACTATCTAAATTTACACCCAGTGTCCTGCATATACGCATGCATATATGTTTAAGATGCGTCTGTACCGTCAGTAGCACATACCCAGAAGAAACATCATCGTCAAACTCTGTCATCATTGCAAACACTCTGCTCAATATTGTCTCTTTTGCACTATGGGAATCCAACACCACCAAAGTAGTATTTCCACCTCTGGATGGATTTCTAGTACCTCAAGAGACTTTTCCATTTTAACCTGTCATTACTAGAACACTGATTATACTACTTAGATTCCAAACACAAACGTGGCATCAATTTCACTCAAACACATCTTAGTAACATTATACAGGTCACAAATAAAAGTCCTGAGACCACAGCTAAAGGACAAAGGGATAATTAACATGGAGAACCATGTAGGAGGTGACATTTCAGTACGGAACTTTTCCTTTGCTAAAGAGGAGAAAAAAAAAAGGAAAAGGAATATTTTTGAAATTTCTGCAACAGATTTCCAACTTAAATAGTGCCTCAACCTGGAACACAGTTTCCAACATCCTGTAGATTTTGACAACCACATTTTTATTTTTTATAGTTTACATGTAGAAAGAGTATCAGTTACAACAGCATGAGAAATGAGAATGCTCAATGGAATGGGCAATAACAAATGTTTCTGTTGGA
>NW_009746441.1:0-1358 GCF_000703405.1 Apaloderma vittatum | reverse complement strand
AGTGCCAGCAAGATGCCAATCTGTCTGTGACAGAGGTTTCAGGTTTATTTGCCTCATTTATAAGCCTGTAGGTTATTTTAATTAAACTTCCAGTTAAAAAAATCGAACAAGTATTTTTATTTGATAAGCCATTACTAGATAATTATAACTATATTACTATATAGTATGACTAATTCAATACCATCTGGTCTTGATCCCATTGCATATTTTTACTTTCTCCTATAAGCACATAAAAAGTCTTAAATTTTGCATTTTCTGGTATTTCTCTGTTTTAAAGGGCTAGAGAAAAAACTAAAAAAACACCTCATTTTTATATGATCTATTTGGGTCTTTTTACATGTAGATTGGTAACCTAAAGATGATTTCTGAAGTTCTGCAGTCACATGTTAGTTCAAGACAAAACGGCATCATTATCAAATTTAAACCTTATGTAAGTCCTGCTAGCCTTGGCATTAAATAAGTAGTGGTAGGATTTTGCATTGTGCAGTGCCTTTTATCCCAGAGATCTTAACAAAACTGGATGGAGGCACACAGCGAGCTCTTGAATTTAGCAGCTGCTACTAAGAACTTTGATAACAGAGTGCGAGCACTGTTAAAGGATTAGGATTAGGTCCTGCACCAGATACAGCGTCCCTTTACAGACTGAATGCACAAAGATCTTAACACATAAAGTATAATTAAAAATACTGAAAGGCATAAGGTTAAAGGACTGAATTTACTGAGTATCTCTTGAGGTGACTGCTCAGGTCTTTATATATCATCCTGGAGTGCACCCAGTGTCAACAGCATGATGACGGGCGACAGCAAGAACAGAGATTATATATTTTAGCAGTTGTGAGCTGGGGCACATGAATCAGAAAACCATGCTGAGAGTGAAGCTGTAAACAGCTTTGTTACAGCTCTGAACCTCATTTGGTGATAGCTGATGTATGGCCACAGAAGTTGTTTTCAAGAGAGACAGTGCTGGACAGGAGCTAGGAACAGTCCTTGCCTATTTTCAAGAAATTCCATTTCTGTTCAATTTCCATGTAAACAACTCAATAAAGATGAATTGCAAGACTGTAGCTTCTATGATATCCTCAAGACTGACACAATTCAGAGCCTTTGATGTCTACAGTGTGATTCCCCTGGGACTAGTGATTGCAGAAAGTGGAATGAAAATGTGGTATAGAATTAGAAGAGGTAATATGCTTTAGTGTTACCGCAGAATATCCTTTCTTGTAAACCCTGCAGAAAATGGTATCTATTTAGTTTTTGCTGTAACCCTGGCCTGACAGAGCAGAAACATCTAGCTGAGCATTGCAGGGTAATCCAAAATGGTGCAAGGCTGTAGGTGTTACTTTGTGTCTCTCACCTAA
>NW_009746440.1:0-1298 GCF_000703405.1 Apaloderma vittatum | reverse complement strand
AAGTTTCAAAATAACCTCCATATTGCAGCTATAAGATGTTTGCTGAGTGGGGGTTTCATCATTCTTGTGCAGATCAGGCGAAGGTATTCAAAATATTTTCATCCTCTTCTAGTTCTTAAAAGAAGCACAGGCCATGTGTCAGGCATCCTGAAGCATGTTCAGGTTTAAGGTGAACTGGTGGCCACTGTCAAGGCTAAGTTAAACACAGGCAGGTGAAGAACACTGTGCTGATGTCATAACAACTGCTCAGGCTGCTTAGAGTACAATACTCTTTTCACTGTTGCACCAGACTTGTTCATGGCTTATTTCAAACCATTTACTGTATGTCATTTCTTTCTATATGAAAGTGAAGCTGAAGTAACTTCAAATCCCCAATATGCTCAGAGACATAGAGGTGAACTGACTTATATTTTAAGAGATTAAGCCCTCTTAAAAGGGTTAAATTTTAGTTTAAAACACTTAAATTGACTACTGGTGTAGGAGTTTCTCTTAAGGAAAGAGCTTTCAGCAGATCTCAGGCTGACTCGCAAACTTTAAGACCCATAGAGCTTGCATTTTGAATTCCAGTAAAAAGCTTGAAGCTGGATCACACTTTTTATTCTACAACTAGGAAAAACAAGTTATCACAAAGAAAAACCCACATCAGGGAAGCCAGACCTGTTTTCCTAAATGTAACAGAGAGAAAGTTCACATACTATCATGCTACAAAGCTGCTTGGCACAACATCTCCACGGCAGGTTTCACACTGACCTCAATGCCAGCTGACAAACTGAACCTTCTTTGCAGTGCAAGTCCTTGATAATAGCAACCTCAAAGTTACACATCCCTGGATATATTATCCAGAATATCTTTTGGAGTACAGAAGCCAGACAAAAGGTAACTCAGCCAAAGAATGCTAAGTAGCAGGAGATGTCAGTCAGAAAGATTGCTACTTTCAAAGTGTCTCAAAAATGAAATATTATACTAAGTGCTCTCTAAATATTATAGGAAACTAGCCTCAGGCAGGAGGGCAACTGGGTTTTGCTTTCTTCCCTTGCTGTGTTTTAATATAGGTGTGATTTCCAGTCAAGTAACACATGCCTTCACCACCACTACAGCTTGCCTCATTTGCTTCTCATTGGCTTCCAAATAATTGCTCCTCCCCTCAGCCAGAGAAGTACAAATTAGGAAAGAAAATACTAAAAGGAAATTTTACATGCTCTTTCCTTCCACTTGGACATCGTTGTAACATTTTGAATAAGCAGTATAAGTAGGACATAAAGAAATAGAGACCAGAGACCAGCTTCATGTAAAAAAAA
>NW_009746439.1:0-1352 GCF_000703405.1 Apaloderma vittatum | reverse complement strand
AAAAAAAGCAGTTGATAATATTTGTCAAATTATATCTTTAAGTAATGACTGAAATTAGAAGAATTGACAGATTTTATCTTAATATTCAGCAAAGCCGTATTAATGGTATTTGCTATGGACTTTTTGAATCTTACATTTATCTTTGGGGAAAAACAATGAAGCATATGAGTGTTGTTAATTTAATCCATGTACCATCATTATATTTGTTATATGTCCCATACCTATCCAAGTTACCAGACAATAATAAAGATAAATAAGCATCTACAGAGCTCTGCAGATACTATTCTAAATGACCAAGTCAGACTGAAATTTATCATATTGTCTAATGTTTAACAATGGAACTAATTCAAGGACAGTTACATTCTGCACATTTTCTTCATCGTTTCAATAGCTTAAAGCCATGAGGATAGTTTTTAATTGTTTATGTGATGTATCATTAGATTGTCTCCTTCACTCTACTAAAAAAGAGCACCATAAATTAATAATAAGCTCAGGTACAGCTGCAAAGTAACTGCTACAGGGTAAGATTGATTTATATCTAAGGTGATGATGCTTGGACTCCAGATAACTAAATGGGGAATATAAATTTCCTGCAATATCTCAGATCACGATCACTAGTTTGGTATTCCAAATTTCTGTTGATACAACAGACTTTGATATATAGCACTATGGTATACACTTGTGTGAATTAACTTTGAAAGTGTAAGAGTAGATAGGAGTTGAATGACTTTCTAGGATATATTCTTTACCTCTGTCACACATTTATACGGAGCAGCAGATTCTGAGTTTCTAGACGAAAGTAATAATGAAAAGTAACGCAGACAGAAATAGCTTGCCTCTAGCAAGACTAATGGCAAGGTCAGATTGCATCAATTAAATGAGAAAGCCTCCAAGATAAAGTTCATTCCACACACTGTGAGCTTTTCTCCTCCTTCCAAACAAGTGCCTAGTTTTAGAAATATAAGGCTGCTTAACTGTAAATTCATAGATATAAAACATGTAAATATATAACATCAAGTGACTGCAAAAAAAGGCTCCTAAAATAGTGAACAAGAAAATCAGACAATGTAAATTTTAGAAAAGAACTGCAACTGATAAAATACAGACAATATCTTCTTTTCAATATTCAGAAATACAGTACAACTTCCATCAATATGTTCTCAACTGCTAAAAATGTTTAAAATTTTAGCATTATCGTTCCTTTCTAAACAATGTTTAGAAACAATATTTAATAGTTAAAAATACATAAACACAGCAAGTAGATTGGCATTTTCTAGCATTTTCTCTTTTGAAGTATGATTACTTTGCAGTCATCTGTGAGAAAACTGATTATTGATATCTTAAGATCACAC
>NW_009746438.1:0-1313 GCF_000703405.1 Apaloderma vittatum | reverse complement strand
CCCCCCATAGTAAACACCCTATATTTATGAACGCGTTCTTTGTATCGTGTCTTTGACACTTCTCTGCTGCAAATTTCTGTTCTCTTTCCTAATTCTTCTCTTCAGTGTCACTGTTCTAATATTACTCAGAGACTGACTGTGTCCTGTCAGTCTTCCTATTTTCTAGAAGGAATGTATCTCTGGGTGTTTTCTCTACCCTCCCCCATTTTTATTTGGACCTCTTGTTAGGGCCCTGTCACATCTGTGGCTATGTCTTTTACCTCCTCTTTTTTTTCCCACCTTTTCTTAACCTCACATTATACTCTCAGTGAATCTTGATGTTTGTTTTTGCAAAGTCTACTCTCTACATCACTTCATCAAAACTCTACTTCATTCATGATTGAATTATTTTGGTTTTCAAGCCAGCATAACTCTTTTCTACTCTATAAATCTACACAGTATGATTGTGCAAAACAGTATTAATCAAGGACGTGTTGGACCATGTCTTTTTTTAATTAATCTATTTCATTAATACTAACATTATCTCATTCTTAAGTACTTAGAGGTGAAGACGTTCTAATGTGTTACTCTATTCAAGACTTACCTTTGAATAGTTTTAAAGAAAAATCCTCATTAAAGTCTTTATGTAAAAATGCAAAAAACCCCACCCCACTGTTTTATAAACAACAACATAGCCTGCAGAGGAAAATAAGGTTTTTAAATGTGATACTTCAAAAAGTCTTTTTTTTTAGGCTAAAACTATTCTTGGGGAACACTTACTGAGTGTTGGTGTCAATCGAGACAATGTGTCCGAGATTCTGCAGATCCTCATGGAAGCTCACTGTGGGCAAACGGAGCTGACGGAGAGCTTGAAGACAAAAGCTTTTCAGGCACATACTCCAGCTCAGAAAGCATCAGTACTTGCTTTTCTTGTCAATGAGTTAGCATGCAGCAAAAGTGTGGTAAGGTAAGACTTTCCCCAAACAGGTTTGTAAAACTAAAATTATAAAAATATTATAGTTCAGAAGTACTGTATATACTACATTCCGTTACAGAAGGATTCTTGATGTTCTTGTAATGACTGCCCAAATTGGTTTTTTCACTGCTTCTTACATGTATGTGCTTCGGTAAGATGAAAGAGTAGAACTTCTCCATGTTTGGTCTGTAAGTTTGTTTTTTCAAAGCTTGCTATTTTCAGAGTAAAAGATGAGGTTAATTGCAAAGAAGTTCACTAGGTGTTCTAGGGAATAATTTATGAAAGTTGTACAAGGCTTCTTCAGGACTCTCTTCTTTGTTTTGTTCCTGAAGACCTCTGTGGTCCAGATACTTTAACT
>NW_009746437.1:0-1335 GCF_000703405.1 Apaloderma vittatum | reverse complement strand
CTTTCCTATTTGTGTAGCTTTTACATCAATCAGTTTTACACTACTTCAGGCTGGTTTTTTGGGACAAAACTATAAAGCATTTTACACATGGGAGGACTTAGGGATCTTGTTCTAATGTGAAAATTAAAAGATAATGAGTAGAACACACAGGTCTAGCAGAACATGCATTTAAAAGAAATGCATACAATTTTTGTACCACAGAGAAAATTTAGACAGACAGAAGTCTTTCCAGTCGTATGACTTTAGGGCACTGTGGATGGACAGACTTCCTCAGCACTTAAGAGATATTCAGTGAAGATCCTGAAACACGTATGTGAAGGCCTCAGAGAAGTTTAGAGCTTCTACTTTGTATCATAAAATATTAGTGAATACAAATGGCAACCTTTATAGGGCTATTACCAACCATTTGCTCATAAGCACACATTTGAAGATTTGAAGACTGATTTGACCACTTCTTCAAAGAAGAAACTACTACAAAAAATCATTTGCTCTATTTTTGCGTAAGTTCACCACAATCTCTTTTTAGAATTTAGCTAGAGAGCCAACCTGTTGTGCAAAACACTCAACAACAGTTACTTACAGGTTTTCTGACGTCTGGGAGGGAAGCCCACAGTGGAAAAACAATGGGCAATACAAGAAGGTAGGTGAGCTGCTTGCGTGGGGTGTCAGGCCAGGCCAGGCTGAGAGGCTGGTCCTCATCCTCTTCATTCTGTAAGAAAAGCCACAGTGAGCAGAATATCAAATATATTAATGAGGTTAGGGATCCTTTAAAGAGAAGTCCCAAGGACTGTGCTGTGTTTCAGCAAGAACCCATAGGGTCTCAGAACATTGCATTAACACCATACCTACCTAACTGCATTAGCTAGGACACACTAAGAAGATTATGGGCAAATAAAGAGGTATCCCTTCAGCACAGGCTGCCTGAAGATGTCTGTCTGAGGCTGTGTAGATAGTGATGCTGGTGCCTTGGGATGCATGGAGCAGTGTCATGCCTTCTCCCTGGAGGGGGACCTTGTGCCTTTGATATGCCTTCCCACAGGCTCTCCCTTGGGATGTGGGCTAGTCTAGTCAGGGACCAAACCGGTCTGGACTGCATCAAGCCTCACCATGTAGAGAGAGACAGCGATAGGGATAGAGACAGAGACAGAGATGAAAGAGAGAGAGATAGAGATGCGTGTTTGCGTGCGTGTGTACACACATACAAACATATATATGCATATAAACAGAAATACACATGTGCATATATACGTATACATACTTCTAACTTTTTAAGCTTTTGTAACTTAGTAAGTTACTATTTAAGAGATCTATCTATCTATCTATCTATCTGTCTAT
>NW_009746436.1:0-1353 GCF_000703405.1 Apaloderma vittatum | reverse complement strand
GATTATTCAAGTCATGTCCAGTTAGTGAAGACCTTTACCTTCTGCAGGCTTAAGAGTTTGCTTGCAATACCTGGACAGCCTGGGTACAGGTAAAGTCATGAATGCAGCTGCCAGGGCTCCTAAATCATTGCACAGAGATTTTAAAGCTGCAGGACAGCCCACAGAAATCTGTGGAAAGTACATTTCTCATGGAACTCAATATGCCTAAACCTCCTCTTTTATTTTATTTTTTCTGGAACATAACTATAGCCAAGGCTACATCTTTACTTCAGTCCCCAGTGGCTATTAACACTTCTTTAGGCCTATCAAAGCTTTCATATACGTGAGGAAAAGAATACCAGCATCACTCCTCCTTCCCTGTGTTCAGCTCCAGTAGACAATCCCATGCAGCAGAAAGAGCTGCTTCTCCCTTTTTAGTAAATGTGTTCCCGAAAGACAGCTTCCCAGTCATCCTAGCCCAAGCAAGCTTTATCCCATGTCTTAAAATTTTACCTACTATTCATGCACAGCTCATTTTCTTCCCCTGAATCTATCTGGTGAATTTAGAGTAAAATCTGTGAGAACAGTGTGCTGAAATATGAGGCAAGAAAATGAATGGAGCGGTGGTGTGTGCCTCTTGCATTTATTCTGTAGAACGATTACTGTGAGTGATACGAAAGAGCAGTAATCCCAGGAACATGAAAGCTTATAGTATATAAAGAATCAATATTTACCCCAGGAGTCATAATGGGGCTTTCCACATGAGTAACTGCAGTAGCTGTAATGCTGTCTGTGATGCAAAATTACTCGAGAATCTCTATTGAACTCGAGAAAATTCACTAGAAGGGACAATAAAATTAAGGATGGCAACAAACTGGAGAACGAATGAGCTGAGGAAGCAGAAAAGACCTTTCGCACAAATGAGCAGCTGCAAAGGAAAGACGTTAAAGACAAACGGGGCAATAAAAACAGCAGCTCTGAGGAATGTTTCTATATCCAGCTGTTTGCCAAAAAAAATGTTACAACGAAGGCAATGGTAATATAAATTTGAGAAAGAAAATGGGAAATATAAATGCTTATTAGACCAGTGGACCAAGATGACAGTCAAAGTGCAAGTAATGGTGGTTACTGAGAGCGAGTGGAAACAACCTGCATGAGGAACACACTAAAGTCATAATCACTAGACACAGTGATTTTTCTGTATTCTTTAATTAACATCTCTAGGTCTTGGTGAAGGGCCAGCAACATATTTTGTAGTTATTATTAGACAGTTTCTGTTTTCAGCTAAGGAAACAGTCTTGCAAACGATCATTATTGCGAGATATGTCCTTAGAGGGTGGGGGTGGAAATTTATTTATTTATTTATTTATCTAT
>NW_009746435.1:0-1352 GCF_000703405.1 Apaloderma vittatum | reverse complement strand
AACATTCTGTGATTCTCGGGACACGTTCACGTCAGCACCGGGGAAGGGCTGGGCCCATCCACACCCAGGAAAGACTGAAAAACACCAGCAAAATTATTTGGGGGAACACTCAGTTTACACAACCCTGACTTCTAAAAAGCTTAAACAAGCAACGCAACTTCCCACCAGGAGGTGACCACCTCGATTTTTGGTCCTGACCAGAATGTTCACACACAGACATAAAAATTCAGACTCTGAGTTACGTCCCGAAAGCCGAACTGTAAAATCTCGTCTGATTCATTTCTGCCACCGAGTGTAACACGGCCAACAGGGGCTCAGCCAAGCAAAACGCAGCGAGACCCAGGTGTCTCGCAGTATCACGCTGTTAAAAGAATGAATTGCCACAGAGATCCGTGTTATTAACAGAAATAGGCACATCCTGCCTTAGGATCTGGGTTTAGGTCTCGGAAAGGAGTAACGGGAGAAAAAAAACCCCCACGGTAGCACTGGGTCCAGCACAAGGCCCGAGCTGGAGCTGTGGAGTCCGTTTTTTTCTTAGAAAAGTAACAGGTGTGGTGAGAGAAAAAAACATACGAAGCTTTGGAATGGTGGTGGGGAAGGTATAAAAGGCTCAAATGGGAGCGATGCTCTCACACAGGGGCTGCAGAGCCCCAACAGGGAATCCCTGTGAGCTCACACATGGGTCATCGAATCACACCGAGCGCTGGCACGCTGAACGCGGACTCGCCCCTCTGCACGTTTGTCTGGGTTTTTTAACTGTTCGTACGGATATTCTCTGCGGAGATCACCTCACGCCGTGCTCACGCCATGGCTCTAGAGAATTCCCCCTTTTCTCAGCCTGGCTGCAAAGCGCAGCATCCCACTGCTCATAATAGAGAGGAGGGAGACAAGAAACCAACGAAACCCAAAAAACCTACCCAAAACAAAAAGAAACAAGGTAAAAAGCTTAAAGCAAATTTCATCCAAGTGGATTTTGTCTCACGGCAATATTGGATTTACCGATTCGTGCAGATTAGCGAGACCAGGTTTATGCAGACGCGTCTCTGCAGGCCACGGAATAAGTTTTACATTTTTTCCTTTTCATCCTTCCCCGTCATCCCAAGGTAACGCTTCTCAACCCCGAGCTGAGCCACCATTTCCAGAGCCCTTTTTCCCTCTGTTTCTGGGGTTTATTTCTTTGTCTGGCGTTCGAGTTACATGCAGGGTTTAAAGCTATTTAAATCTTTAAATTCTTTCCAAAAGCATCCGGGCGAGTTCACGTTCCCAGCGCCGTCAGCGATGATCCGTCGGGCGCCGCAGGCTCTGTCGGCCTTCAGCTGTGTCCTGGTCTGAGCCGAACAGACCCGCTTGTG
>NW_009746434.1:0-1321 GCF_000703405.1 Apaloderma vittatum | reverse complement strand
AATTGTCAGTGACTTTTTTCTACTGTTCCAAACTGGACATAGTGTCCAGATGCAGTTTCAAAAGCCTTGCCTAGAGTAGAGGAATTGTTTCCCTTGCCCTGCTGACTACACTCGTAGCTAATGCAAATCAGTGTGCTGGTGACCTCGTTGCCACAAGGACTCCCAGTTTACCCATGTTCAACCTGACTATGAGGACCACAAGCTGCTTTTCTGCAAAGCAACTTTCTAGCCATTTGTCCTCAGCCTGTACTGGGATTTTTCCATCCCGTGTACAGGGCTTTACGTTTTTCCTTTGAGCTGTAAGATTCTGACAGCTTGTTTCTCACGCCTGCTGAGATGCCCCTGAGCAGCAGTCCTGTGCTCCAGCACATCAACTCTTCTCCCTAATTTGGTATTGAATGGGAACTTGTTATGTGCTCACTCTGTCCTGTTTTGAGGTCACTAATGAAGACCTGGGCTATTACTTAGGATGTTAAACAGTATTGAGATGTCCTTAGGGAGTGACTCCACTAACTGACCACCAGCTGGATGTTATACCAGTGATTGCAACTGTTTGAACTCAGTGGCCATTCGTTCAGCCTCTGTATCTCCAGTTTGGCTGCAAGGATACTCTGTGAGACATTGCTGAAGTCAATCAAACGCGTGGCTCTCCTCTCATCCACCGAGACAGTTCTCTCGTTAAGGCAGTCGGGTTGGTTAGGCACAATTTGCCTTTGCAAATCTATGCCGAATGTTCTGTCGCTTTTTTGACCTCTGTGTGCCTGTAAATCGCTTCCAGGTGGATTTGCTGTATAGTCTTCCCTGTTGTTTCCTGGGTTCTCCTTTTTGTGGCTATTTTTTATCTGTTTTATTTCTTTTCAAGACAACAGAAATTTCTTCTGAGCTATGTGGCAATTCAAAATGATGGTGTGTTCTTGTAATAACACTGGCCTTAGCAGTCCTGGGTGCATCCCATTCAGTCTTAAGGAATTGCATGTGTTGAATTTGCTATTGTGATCCCCAGTTTGATCTTTACTATGGGGAATTGCTGGTTCCACCTGACTCTGGCACTTTGTTCGGAAACATGGAAAGCCTGAGAGATTTTTCTCTTGGGTCCCTACACCACTGAGCAGCAGGCCCACAGTTTCCTCAGCCATCATCTTAGTGTTGCTACTGTAAAATGTATGTAGACATCCTTTTATTGACTTTCATATTGCTTGGTGGTTTGAACACCAGCTAAGCTTTGGATAATTGTGTCCCTACATGCCTAGACAACATTTTTATATTCCACTATGTAAGCTATTGCTACTTTCACCTTCTCTGTACTTCCTTGTGGTTTTCA
>NW_009746433.1:0-1349 GCF_000703405.1 Apaloderma vittatum | reverse complement strand
TTTTTTTTTTTCCCCCTGCTGTCTGTCATTATTAGGTACCTTAAATATTTATTGTATGCTAGCTGTTAGGAAAGAAAGGTTATCATGGCTAAGCAGTAAAAAGAATCAAGATTTCAGTAGCTTCACACTTCTGACAGAAACAGACATGTTTGTTAGTGACAGCGGAGACTGGGATAGACTGTCAGCATACTGCGAGATATCTGAATAAGTCTGTAGTTACAATGTGATGTGGCACCTTAAGGATAAAAGGAGAGACTCTTTTTGTATTATTTCCAATGAAAAGAATGATTTATGGGATACCAGGGATTGTTTTGCCTATTCTTTACAAAACAAAGGAGCCTTTACACAATTTGCAAGTAATTCCTCGTCATGGGTAAATGGTATTTTTGTCTGAAAAAGAACTGAAAAATCTGTCCTGAGTAAAAGTTAGTATAGCTTTATTACATAAATATTGCAGGATGTGCTCAATAAAGTTCCTTGTAAGGTAAGTGCTGCAGGTTGTATGGGTCATGTTTGCTCTAAGGTCAAATTCCCTCACTGTGGGGTTTTTTTAATCCCATTCTTGACCCTCAGTCTTCTCCACGGTCGCTCGATGAGTTGCCATTGGACTGGTAGGAGAGCAAATTTCTTGATTCTTTTACTATCCCCCCAAAAAAGCCCCTAATGATTCTAAGGAATTTTCATTTGCTTTACGGTCAAAAAAATGACAAATTAATAACAACACAGAGGAACATTTTATCACTGAAGACTTCACAGCCTCAAGAAGCTGATTTGCCTGTCAAATGTAAGAGAAAGAAGTCTAGCTAATCCCCTAAATACATGATAATTAGCAAGTTCTCACATTCTTATAGCTGAATTGCTGTAAAATGTACAGAAAGTGGCTTAAAAAGAATCAAGAAAACTAACTCTTTTCTCTGGTAATTTGGAAATGTCCTACCATGAAGTTACTGGCAAGTGAGTCTACGCAGTATCTAAAATATCTGTACAGAGAAGCAATGAATATCCATTACAGGAAGTTTTATATTTGTTCCCTCTGTGACAAGGTGTCTGTGCTGTAAAATCAAGTAAGAAATGGACATAACATGTGTGATTCACATTTGTTATCACAAACCTCTTGTGGAGTCCATGGACAACGTGTCCCTTCAACTATCGACCAACACTGCAGTTGTTCTCACCTGTCCACACCTAAGAGGACCCAATGGTTTTTTCATGCCCCATGCTGCTCTGCTGCAGGGTGGTCGAGTTGCACTGCATGAGAAGCTTGATCCTACTCCTTTGGAGCCAGAAGCAGGTTTAGAAAATATTTTTCTTTTCAAACTTAACTCAGTCAGTTGAGCATGGCGCTAACA
>NW_009746432.1:0-1348 GCF_000703405.1 Apaloderma vittatum | reverse complement strand
AGGCCATTCTATGATTCCATGATTCTATGACATAAATATGCTAATGCACACAAATCGACTTCTTGCATTCTGCCTGCATAGAGCTTCGGTTTCCATGAGCAAGAAAAACTTTTAATAAAACATTTTCAACTCAGGCAGCTACATAAATTGAAAATATCACGTGATTCACCAATTCAGTACCAAAATTAAAACTTCCCATCAAAAAGCATTTGTAACAAATACTATCCACTATTATTTCTTCTACAAGACCAACACTGTAATTTCCAGATGTCCAATACCATCTGTGAGTTGAGGGATTTATGTGTATGAAGCATAGTTCCTCTTTACCATTCTGTGTACTGGTAGGGAGACCTGCAAATGGCAGACAAGAGCTGAAGGTACAATCCTCTCACTTCACCACTGGCTCTGCCACATCCACATGGAAGGAAGGATACACCTCTGGACTTAGAGAAGAACATGACTGAGAAAATACCAGAATGGTATAGTGAATTTGAGTTCCATGCAAAAACACAGAGCTGAAAGAACAGCCTTCTCAACAAATTTTATCTTGGACACTTCCTTAGCAGCACTCATAAGTAGTTTTCTCAACTTTACTTGCTGTACAAAATCATTTGCTTAATTGTTTCATGGAATCATTTCAGGCCTCCACTGAGATTCAGTGAAGTTTTTTGTACATTTTAGCTTTGCACTGTGTTGGAAGTCTTTTGTTCAGATATGAAAATTATCATGTTCACCTTTCTATTCCCTGGCTACACAAAAGAAATATAGAAATCAAAGCTGCTTCTTGACTGTTCAGGTTAGCTAGAACAAAACATGATTTTTATGACTACTGAGTTCTAATCATGGCTTGTGTGATCAAACCTGATGAGAAAGCTAACACACGAAAAGTTCAAACAATAAAAATAAAAGCCTTTTAAAGTGTGAAGGAACATTCGAGCAGAATGGAGGACATTACTTCATCCATATGAGCACAAAAAAAGGAGAATCTTAAATATTTCACATTTTGCCATCTCATTCCCTGCCTTCAGCTGAAACACAATTTCTTCACAAGTGAAAAAACCTTGGATTTACCCAAAAGGACACTGCAGAATAAAAGCCACAGGGCTTTGTTCCAGAGCAGGACTGCAGGTGGAGGATTTGTTACCCATACAATTTGAAGTTTGATCCTGCAAATGCTGAGGGCGAACGATTTACTTAGTGATTTGCCCCAGGGCAACCTGTGGGGCACAAAGACTCCCAGGTGTCCCTAAGGAGACCCACATTTCAGGCACAGAAGACCAGTAACCTGGAATTAGGATTTGTCAGCCGTGCACCCATCATCCACCCATCACAGAATCACAGAATGGCC
>NW_009746431.1:0-1334 GCF_000703405.1 Apaloderma vittatum | reverse complement strand
ATGTTAGGGCTTTCTGGTGGGTTTGTTGCTTTGGTTTAATTCCTGACAACCTGTGCAGGGGAAGTGGCATTGCTCAGAATGATGCAATGGTCCCTTCAGAAAGGGATCAAGTGCTTCACAAAACCATCTCTCCCCTCTCCGGAAAGAAAGAGGCTGGGAGTAATAAAGAACTCTGCAGTCCCCATGTCCCTTGGAAGAGTGAAAAGCAGCAGCTCCAGGGCACAAACACTTGGAACCAACACGCCACGTTCGCCTGAGTTAGCCTGACAGCAGTCCCTGGACCAAGCTGAAGAGGTTGCAAGTAATGAGGCAAGCAGAGCACAGGAGTGTATTTAAGGCGCATGTTCGGTGGGGGACATCTATCGATCAAATCACATGTGTTTGACAAGACTCTCCCCTTAAAACGCTGTGGTCTGGCTCACTGCTATGCAACATCTTCATCAATGCTCTGAAAGTAAAAGCACCGCTCGCTAACCAGGTAAGTAACATGGCAGGAGGGGAGGATTTGGACAGGGCTGTGATTTGAGTTATTGAGACCTACGCTGGGCCTGTTCAAACAAAATGTATTTCAAAGCACTAGGTGCAAAGTTGATTCTTTCCTATCGATGTGCAGACAACACTTGCCAAACGACAAATTCTGGAAAGCAGCTACTGTAGGAAGAGTCACAAGCCAGAGAAGAGAAGCAAATCAACACGGACCTCCAGCATGATGCCAGAGCAAATGCAGTCATGTACATGCACAAACAGGAGAGCGCTGAATAGGGAGCTGATTTGGCCTCTGTAGGAGGATCACCAGGCTGCTATTATACTTGCAGTTTTCACACACTTTGCTAAAGACAGTAAAAATGAGAGAGGCAGTGTGGGGAAATTGCCGTACGGTGAGAACACCTCAAGAGTTTAATGGAAGCCAGTTATCAACAGCAAAGACACCAAGTTCTGTACAGAGAGGGGAAAAACAGCTTTGTGTCTCTTCAGAGAAAAGTGTAACAAGAATTATGGACTGGATATTGAAACCAGAAAAATTCAGGTCAGAAGCAAAGGATAGACTTTTGATAATATGGGGAATTAAAGCACTGGCACAACTTTCCACCTAGGTGTTTTCTGGATAATTTCATTTAAGACCAGGTGGCCAACCACAAGTGGATATTATCTGTGAGATTCACCTGTTTCTGGTTTTGTCTTCATCTGCTCCTTAAGGAGTTGATCCATTTTTCACCTAAGAGCAGCAACACTCTCTACTCCCTCCAAACAGAGGTTCAGACTGATCCTGACAACAGCCTGGATTTTGAAATTACCTCAATCTCCTCAATTCCTGTCGCAGGTTTCTGGAGACA
>NW_009746430.1:0-1314 GCF_000703405.1 Apaloderma vittatum | reverse complement strand
TCCCTTCCAACCCCTAGCGTTCTGTGATTCTTAAGAATAGGATCACATTTGCTATAGAAATGCCTTATCCCAGGATAAAACAGGTGGGCAGTAGCTCTATCTCATAAACTCAACTTGACAGGCGTTGCCACCAGTGGAGCTGGATATATGGCTGTAGGTTCCCATGAGTTAGATCTACACTAGCTATTCCAAGGAGAGACACGCAGAGCAGCAACATTTAGATTAGATTCTTAGTCGACCTCACTACCCCCCCAAACAGATTTTGCAGTTCCTACATACTTGGGTGAACAAATCCAGCAAAAGCAGCTTGCTCCTGGCAGTTGGCAAGAGGTTTGCCCTTCTTGGGTCGTGGCCCACTCCTTAGCCCAGTTTCTGTGGCACCAGTCAATTCTATCATCCATTCCTCTGAAGATGACTGTGTGAGTCCAGTGGCATTCCAAGCAGACTGTAATTATCTGGCTAATTTAATTTTTCCAGGCATTTTCTACAATTTTACCTCAGAACTTGTACAACCATTGACTCATATTTGTAGCCAGAGACAAAAAAATCTGGAAAAAATAAAGTGTCTGCTGTTCCCAAAGATGATCTTGAATTGTGAAGCTTTCCCATAGAAACTACTTTATTTCCTTTGGCATTGAAGCTCCCGAGATATTTCCCCTAGAATATATTAAACTGCGTTCGTTTAAATGAAAGGTCATGCTGAACTGAGTAAGAAAATCAAGATGGTCAGTGGGAAAGCAGTAGAGATCAGCATTCTGTCCACCATACGAAGCACTCTTCTGCTGAACACTGCTGTATTTATGTGCTTCTTTTCTCACTAGTGAATGCTACCATTCCTGAGAATAAAAGCTTGTAGGTATGGTCCAGGCATCAACTTCCATTCAATTGTTGTAAGGGGGCAGGAGTGAGAGAAAGAAGTAGAAAAGGGAACCAGGAAGAGACATCGCTCTTCAAAAATCAGCAAGATACAAGAGAGTGATCAAATCACACAGAAACAGAGCTTTTAGTACCTCATGTTCTCAATGATTCCTCTTGCACATATTCTCCAAAAGATATAACTCTGCTTGACATTTGGATTTACTTTTCAATCTCTATTTGCCTTAAACAAGCCTTGGCAAGATCATTATGGGATTGAAAGATAATTAGGACTCACAAAATCAGTTTATGATTTATTAACCACTGATTGCATCCCCTCAGCTTCACTGCTAACATGTCACTTCTTCAAGAATTTGGTTTTTATTCTGTGGTGTCTATCAGGGCACTCCTGAAAGGGCTCTATGAAGAAGAGCAATGTTTTGCATTTCAAAGTGTTAA
>NW_009746429.1:0-1315 GCF_000703405.1 Apaloderma vittatum | reverse complement strand
TTTTTTTTTTTTTTTTTTTAGCATGATAGGACTCAGTTACACAGAGAATGAAAATGTGTTTGATTTCTGTAGTACTTTTTGCAATTTCCTGGCTTTTGAATTGCTCCTGTATCTTTGCCCTGTTCAAGTGTTCATACCTGTCAAACAGATTGAGATAGAAATAAATCAGTTTCTCACTGGGAAGCAGGTGTCCTGTTAGAAAATAAGCACAGTAGTTTCAGGATGTCATGGAATGAGCTTTGAGGCAGAGGTGCAATTTCTCTTTTTTACCTTCTGACATTAACAGTGTCAGAGAAAACTTACAAATTTATTTAGTTTGGTTTATTATTCCTCTGTGGTATCTTCAGTTTGGTTTATTGCTCCACTGTACCATTTCAGAACCCTTGAATGCTGTGAGATTCTGTCACATTCAGAGATAGTGCTGTCTTGAGCCAAAGATATTGTTTTTAAAAACAACAAATGATATAGATTGAATCTAAATGTCAAGTAAAGCAGTCAACAGATCTTGCTGGCTCTTTGAGCAGGGTGAGACAGTCAGGCCACAACAGATATGATAGAGGTGAAAGATAGTTGATTTGCTTGTTGCATGAACTGGAAAGGATAAAGAGAGATGGTGAATTTCGGAGAGAATATTTGGTATGCTCAGCCTAGGGGAAAGAAAACAACCAACCAGAAATAAAAGTGTCTATATCAGTCCAGATATGCGCACTTGCCATCACAAGAGCATCCACATGACCCCATTCTGCAGCTTAGGCACAGCTTGTGGTAAGCACCGATTGCTTCCTTAGGACTTGGACCTAGAGTGCTTTGGTGGCTCACTATTATGCTCGGTGTTATAATATATGTTGTGGAAAATTGATTTTTTTAAAACTTTTATTTATTTAGCTGCTACCTTTCCTTTATGCTTTTCTTTACTAACTGAACAGCCTGTTCTACTAAATTCAAGCTAGTTTCATAAGATCTTATGATTCTGTACATCTCTCGGAAGCTAAAATAATATTGAAAGAAGCACACAATAAAATGAAAATGGTAAAATTAATGCAGTAATGTACATCCTTATTCTGAGCCCTTGCCCCCCCGCCATGGGTGAGCGATTCTTTTTTTGGGTACCCTAAAGGGAGAGGTTTTCCCCTCTTTTGTGAGTGTGAGAGGACAAAGAGAAGAGTGTCCTTACAAATGAGGTATAACACAGAGAAGAGTGCTTTTATATATCAGTGACGGAACAAAGAGGAGAATGTCTTCAAGAATGAAGGAGGGCTATCAATTAAGTCAACACCTAGGATAGTCTAAACTTTTGAACTTTGAGAAAGAGTGC
>NW_009746428.1:0-1342 GCF_000703405.1 Apaloderma vittatum | reverse complement strand
AGCCCAGGCAGAAGAGAAATGCTGTTGCAGAAGTTTTCCAGAAGAAAAGTTGTGGGTCCAAGGTTGTTCTTCGTGGACCGTCTTCCACGGGAAGATTTTCCACCATGCACTGCACCTTCAGTACAAAAATATTGCTGTGTAACCCCAGATACCACAAAAGTTCTCTTAAAAAAACCCCACAACTCTACAAACAATACAAAGGAATAAAGCTTTCATGGCAAGATGCCCTCCCCACAGGCATTGTTAGGTGTTTGCTTGCTCTTAGTTCTACTTTACATTTAATTCTTGCTTGTAATTCAATACACTTGTTTCCTGCATGCAACCTGTTGACATCTCTGTGGAAGCCCAAGGGACAAGGACCCCCAACAAGTGAATCACCCAGGCTACAAACCTGACTGTCACCAGAAAAAAATTATCTGAGAAAAAAAGATCTCATGCTTCCAAAACAATGATAACGCCTTGCTAATGGCACAACACTCAGCGAGGCACGGATGATCCACATCTCAGTTATTTGTCTTTTCCTTGTGTCAAAAAATAGAAGAAATGCCGGATGGAATCAAAAGCCAGACAAATCGGACCTACTTCTCCCTCTGCAACGTAAGTTACTGCTAATAAATCTTTGCTGATGATCTATTTACGGGGTTCATGCTCCTGCCCTTTCTTTGTGGTATCTGGACAGCTTCTATATAAAATTAATAACAAGAATTAAATCCCTCATGAGCTTCAGGCAATATCTGATCCTTTTCCCTGCCAAGGACAAAGCTCTGCTCCATAGGGCTCTGCTAAGCAGAGTAGTGTAGAAGAAAGGAATCGGGTTTTAGCACAAAGATTTTTAGAGGTTTTGAAATATAGCCCCAATAGTATTGAGAAACCAAACATTTATATATTCTTCCCAGATAATTCTTGAGGGGAAAATTACAAGCAGCCAATGAAAGCATTTAATTTCGACACAACGTAGTGTGATTTTGATTCTAAAATTGTAAAATCAATTACGATACATTACGTTATAAACTGTGCTACTTTCTCTGCAGCCTAGAAGACAACAGTTTAAAAATGAGAAGTGAAGACTTTCCATTGCACTGTCCTGCAGGAATCAAATCCAGTACCTCCCCAGAGGACTGGAGGTCGGGGAGAGCAGGAGCAAGTGGGTATCTCAGAGGCTTTCACAGTGAGCACCTCCAGCAGAGCGGGAGAGAGGTTGGACTTCTTCACCAACTTCTTTAACCGCGGACTGAACTCACTAATACGTTCAGACACCAGGTATATCATGGCTGAGAACTGTGCAACTTAGTCATATTTTGAATGATAAAAACCCCACCAAACGAATACATTTAGTCTGGTT
>NW_009746427.1:0-1347 GCF_000703405.1 Apaloderma vittatum | reverse complement strand
GGCTTCACTTAAGCCATTATCTTCCTTGCCAATGTTGGGGTTTTTTTCTGTTTTTTTTTTTTTAATCAAAATTAATAGTACTAACAGTAAGTGGGTTTTTTCCCCCCTTCTTTCAGGTAATCAAAGGAGAACTTCAACCTGCTATTTACTTCTACTTCCCATTCTTAGGTTCAAGAAGGTAAGCACTTTTTATATTTGGAGAGGCTTATCCCTCGCAAGCGATGGTACCAGACAAACTGGGAAGGGGTAGGGGCAGAAAACAGCACTGTGTTAGAAGAGCTGATTTCCATCCTTGGCTGGAGTGGTATCAGGCTGTCATTTATCCTTTCTGTGTCTCAGTTTTCACAACTATAAAAGTCAGTAAGAAGCTGTGATCAGCTCTTCTGTACTTTCTTCAGTCAAAACCTCTTTCCTCCTCACTCTTTCTTTTAAATGATCTGGGTTAAAAGAGGTCAGGCAGAACTTTTCTGCTTTGCACTGCCTTAGGACCACAGAAGGCTTCAAGCAGTGTCCATGGGACCCATTTGTGGTGGATTGGTGTGCTCAAATCCACCAGTCTCCTGCAGTGATAAACGCACTGGTCATTTACATGCAAGCACTAGTCTGGTTCTCATTTAAAGTCGTTTGAAGAAGTTTCTAAGATTCATTTGCTGTAAAACATAAACTGTCCTGTCTCACTGCCTCTTCTGCCTCTAGCTAGCTGGTAGGCTGCTGATTACTTGCCTTTAACCATGACAAAAACTATGCTAGCAACTATATAAATACATATTACTTAAATCCCATTTGCATTAAGCTAAGAGTAAAGTGTTGACAACATTAAGGAAGGGATAGAAACAGAAAGAGAGATTTAAAAAATAAAATCTCCCATCAGAATGCAATTAACCTGCTACTCACCTTCTTCTTTATGGACTATCAGAAGGAATATTTTGGGTGTTTATGTCACAGCAACATAACTCTTCTTTCCTTCTTCCTTGTCATAAACCGAAATCCAAACAGATTCCTGCTAATAGTCAGCTGTTGAGTTCACTCGTTTAAAAAATACCTGACCTGCAGATCACTGGAAATTGGGAGTGCATTCCAAGGAAATATCACGGTAGGTTTGTGCTAATGCTGCATTTGTCCCTCGACATTTGTTGTTGGCAGGAGGATACTGTGGTAGATACACCATTATCTTGTCATTGCCCAGCTGCTGCAATGGTCCTGTGGGTTAGGGGAGTTTTCACTGGAAGGAAGGGATTTTCCTTTCCATGAATGTCTGCAGCTGTCTGAGTTTTGATTTCTAACAGAGGTGGCACACTATGGTTAGCTGCCAAGTAAATGGTTCTGCAGGATCAAAACCCCATCTTT
>NW_009746425.1:0-1341 GCF_000703405.1 Apaloderma vittatum | reverse complement strand
CTAGGTAGACAATATCCACAGCCTTTCCCTAATATTTCCCTAATTTCATTTAATATTTTGTCTGGTAAACATTATATTTATTCAGGTTTTAGCAGTTTATGTACAGTTTGGTATTCAATTGCTTCTGTTATTGTTCCAATAGTACTCTATACCAATTGTGGTCTTTCCTACATTCTTCTAGTTTTGTAGTAAACTAGAAACAATTTATTTAGATTATTTTTTACTTTGCCTTCCTCTAGATTCAGTATCATGTGTGTATCCAAATACCTCACATTAGAACTTCCTCCTACAGATAATTTAGAAGAACGTTCAAGAGAGATATTATATGTTTCTTATACAGAACGAGCAACAAATTTTGTGCCTGCTTTAAATGGTGAAAAGTACTTTATCTGTTCAGATGAATTTGCCATATTCACATATTTAATGAATAAAGCTAGAAATAACTAGAGTCACATTCAGGTAAATATTTGCAGTTATGTTGGATCCAGTTCCTGTCACCTGCTCAATCTGTAATGCAGCACCTTGTAAATTTTATTTCTCAAACTAAAAGTAGAGATTAACACGAATGGGACAATAGGAGTTGTGTGATACTGTACCAAATATTCTTCCAATTTTCACCTCATAATGTAATTTTTAATTCAGTTTCACATTTAATTTCTACTTGAAATGAACTACATCGGTAACTCTCCCTAATTCCTTTATCTATCGATTCTGCTTAATCATCATCCTTTATTGTGGAAAATAAATTAGCTTCACAAATAATCCCTCAGGATTTCTGGATTTCTAAAGGAATCCTCTCTACTTCTCCATGTATTGTTCTCCCATCTGTTCATTCACCCCTTTGCATGCTAATAACAGCCATGTTTGCAGGGAACAAATGTAATCCTTCAGTGTGAAATGTGTAATAGAAGCTACACAGACAAATCCCTACTGAAGTATATGGTGTCCTATTTAGAAGCATTGTCAGGCTTTGTGGGAATAAATGAAGGAATTTTATAGCAGTAATTTATTTTGGGGAGTGCATGGACAAAACAGTTAGTAAAAGCTTTCTATCTCTTAATCATTCATATCTTCTCCCTTCTGGCTCATTGCCCTACCTACTAGGGTCTAAACAGTAGTGTTTTTTTTTTTTCTTTCTGTGCTATGGCTCACATTCTTCATTGCAGAGTCCCCACTTTTACCTTTATATGACAGACTTTGAAGAATGGGTGAACAAGGTTTTTAATTTCTTTTGATTGCAGATATATCACACTTAGATGTGGTGTTTAGAGACATGGTTTTGTGGTGGACCTGATGTTGTTAACAGTCATACTTGATGATCTTAAAGGTCTTTTCCAACTT
>NW_009746424.1:0-1345 GCF_000703405.1 Apaloderma vittatum | reverse complement strand
TCCCACGGCCGCCTCGCGAGCCCTTTTATCGCCGGGCTGCCGCGGTGATTGGCTCTCGGCGTCGTACCGTCTTCCAGCCACTCGCTCCTTTGTGTGAAGCCAACCTCTAACCCCAAACCTTCCCCAGCCCCTCTCTTCCCGGCCTCCCTCTCCCCAGCTGCCCTCAGACCCTCGCTGCCTCCCGGACCCCACCGCCAACACCGCCAACCCCGAGAAGGTCGCTTCCTCTTTCCTCCCCACCGACAACGTGCGTGCAATTACCCCCCAGCGTGATTAGCTTTCGCCCAGCCTGTCCCCACATGTTCTGCGTGTGCAGACGGGCTTTGCTCAGGACTTTGGACGTGGCCTTGGGCTCTGTCTGCCTGGCACTAACCCGCTCGTGCAAGGTTTCCTGTGGGCATCCTGGAGGATCTGTCCCTCCAGGGTCTGGAAAAGCCAAACTTGCCCCCCAACTTCTCCGCCTCAGCGATTGTTTGTAGAGGAAGGATCTTATCAGGCAGCAGCAGGAAAGGGGGATCCTGATGCCCCCAGCTCCTCACCCTCCCCAGGGGAGCAAAACTGGGCCGTGACGGTTTCAGAAATGTGGGGTTTGTTCCACGGAGAGTTGAGGAGCCATGCGTGGGAGCGGCGCTGCGTGAGGTGGTCGGGAGGTCTGCCAGGGCAGGTTCTCATGGAGTGAGCAAAATCGCTGCCTGGAGGATAAAGGCAGCTTTCCCTGTGTCCCCCCTGGGGTTTGGCACCAGGTGGCTGAAGTTTGGAGGGCTGAGATTTCACCCAGGAACAGGGCACAATGTTAGGAATAAATAGGTTAAATATTAATTGTTAAAACCTGAAGGGAACTCAGAGGCGGTTTGGGAGGAGCTGGGCTCACGGGATGGCCATGAGCTGGCAGAAGGGTAGAGTCCTCTCAGGACTTCGCTTTAACCTCCCAAATCCCTCCTGTGGGGGATAAACGGAGGCAAAATATGCGACGGAGGAGTGGGAAGAGCTTTGGTAACGATGATGCAGGAACAAGTATTCTTGTTTGGGCTCCTCAGAGCACCGTGGTGCCGCTGGGAAGAGCCAAACGGTGTCTGGAAACGGCCCCGAGTCTGAGCCCAGCGGCAGAGGCAGGTGGTCTTTGAGTGCCTGCGATTCCCCGTGCAAAAAATACGATTGAGGAATTTATGGTGGTGTTTGCAGGACAGGGAGACAGCATTGATAAGATTTATCGGATCTGTCACTCTGCATTGCCCAAATAGCATCCGCGCTGAAAAGGCTTGCTGCCACAGAGAGCAAACAAAAGAGGAATTTGACTCGATAGTAAAATTAGCTGTTGCCGAGCAGATCCAGACCCAGTGATGGG
>NW_009746423.1:0-1310 GCF_000703405.1 Apaloderma vittatum | reverse complement strand
GGGTTTTTTTTAGTTAGAGTCTGAAATCTGATAATATAAAAGAAATGTCTGTTTAATTGGTGAAATCAGAGCGGTGCCAACTTGGGGGATTAATGAAATAGTCTCCTGTTTTGGTAGGTTGAAGTAGACAGGTTCTTCTTTTAGCCTGGGGACAGAGGTTTGAAGTGCTTTGTCTTGTTGGAATGTTCCATGCCTCCTTAGGGATAAAAGAGAAGTGAACAAAGAAAAGGGAACTGCACTGAGAAAATAATGTAGTGTGGCATGCTGTATGGCATACGTAACCAAAGGTTTCTATGTAATGTATGAAGTCAGGCTATTAAAAAGTGATGTTGTAGTGGTGTGCTTGCTCAGCTTCCATTGATGGCATGTTTATCTTTAATGTGTTTAATGCTGATAGACCATGCCTGTGGTTTTCTTTATTATATGGAACCTGAACAGTGTTTTCTAAGTCATTTTGGCCTCTGTTCCAGCTGAATGAGAGAACTGGCAGAGGGCTGAAAACCAAAACATGTCAGAGCAAATGCCAGCCAGAAAACACAATGGGGATACCATTATAGCCACTATACTATAGCTATAGATTTAATACTATTACTAGGAGTAATAAGCCCTCAGTGCTGTTCATTTTGGGCAATGAAGTGCTTGGATCAAAGTCGTAAAGTGTAGGCATAAAATAGAAGGAGCTTGAAACAGAGGACCCCAAGCTCACCCTTCATGTGTGTGTGGAAGAATGAGACTGTATATATATAGAGAGAGAGATAGCTGGTGGAACCATTTGCATACTTGTATGAAGGGCTTTATTTAGCATTATGAGAAGAGGCTTGTTTGATGCTAACCTTATGAGCTGGCAAGGGATGGGGCACTTTGGCTCCAGTTCAGGAAAGCATAACATTCAGCATTCAAGAGGATTTACTCGTATCCTTAAAGCCAAGCACATGTTTGAGTGTCCTGTTGGCCTGCGGCCCGATCGTTCAGCACCTTGCCCAGCCAGCCTTAAAGTGGTGGCACGGGCAGAGAAGGATTATTCCCTGGGATCGCAACCAGTGGCTGGAAATAAACGTGGTGCGTAGACCTTAAGACCCCTCCCCTCCTTCTTCTTTTTCAAGGACTAATCTGGGAACTTTCCAAACTGATTTGAGAAGCATCCCCGTGGGACCAAAGCCTGCATCTTGTAGGCTCATGGCAAAGCTCTTGCTGACTTCATGTGGGCAGGGTTTGGTGGCCGGTCCACAGAGTCTACGCAGAAAGGAATCTCTGTCTTATGAAATGGGAAACGCTTTGGTGGCTGTAACGCTCTGACAGCAGCTGAGTGA
>NW_009746422.1:0-1339 GCF_000703405.1 Apaloderma vittatum | reverse complement strand
CCTTAAAGATTTTGCATGTGAGACTTCAGCACCAGATGTGCAGCATGCAGTGATTCTACTGACTTTAATTTTCACACCTGTTCCTCCGTTCAGTGTATTGGGGTACTTAGGGTGTCCTGTTACTCTGGTTGCTGTTGTAAATTAATCTGGGGGAAAAGCCAGTGCAGAGCCCACCAGTGCATCTTCTTGGCCCTTTTGTGGACAGACACACATAAACCCTTTCAGTGGTGTGAGTTAACCAAAGGCACTGTAGCCTCATTAGCTTCTTGTGTCTTGGTGTGGTGCACGAAGTTGAGCTTGGTGTGCTGGTGCACTAGTTGCAGTCACCTGTGTTTGATTTGGATTAGAATGTGGGCAGAGCAAGCTTATATCTGATTAGTTTATTTATAAATACACCGCAAAGGAACCAAAAGCTTTTTTCTGTGCCCCTTATGCTTGTTTGCTCCTTGCTTTTAACCAAGGTTCAGGCTGATTCTCTATTTTACTCATTGCAGTTGGCTGGAAAATACGTGGGTTGTGCAGATGGCTCAGCCAAGCATCTGTGTATCTGCATTAACCATGCAAAATCCTATGGTGCTCTGCAGCTCCCCACAAGCTTGCTGCACACAGATTAAATGCTGTCGCTGCTGTTTCTTTTACTTATCCTTGCTATGAGCTGAGTGATGATGCGTGTGAGCTTTCAGAAACAGGTGCAATGTGCCAGCTCACAGATGTGCCCATATTTATTCTTATACATACAAACCTGGGAGTTATTTCAATGACACGTCTGCTTGCAGAAGTGCAGTTAGCAGTTTTCTCATACATGGGAACATAGTTGTTATGCACAGTGTGTGAGCGTGTTACTGGCTCCTCTGATCACTGTATTTCAAGAATTTAGAAGTACTGCTGAAAAGTTAATTGAAACACTCACGAAGTACTTGTCCTTTTAGGACTGGGTTGTAGAATTGTTTGGGGTTTTTTTTTGTCATTGGTAGGGATGTCTGAAAGTAGTGATAACAATTCTTTTTAATCCATTGCAGGAGAATGGGTGTAATTTTTTTTTTTTCTGATAGAGAGCATCCTGACAGAGCTGTAGCAACATTTTAATGACAATCTTAAAGCATAACATTATACTTCTTTATCAGAGGAGCAGCATATAGGCTGCTTAATTTTAACAGATGTGAAGTGGACCCTGTATTCAAAAGGAAGACCTTCCAAAAATACATTTTTAAAGCATTCTGTTTGTCTTCTGAAGAAAACACGAAGTTTAACATGAAGACACATTTCTTTTAACAGCACGTGGCACATTAGCTGAGTTTGGCACAGGAGGGCTCCTTCAGCAACATTGTTTCTGATATTT
>NW_009746421.1:0-1341 GCF_000703405.1 Apaloderma vittatum | reverse complement strand
TCCATCAGTTGTGGTGTGGTGAAGCACATCTGTTACTGATATTTAAATTTCTACTAAAATTTTTGAGCGGAACAAGAATTTGGGATCTACTGTTTAGCTTTGAATAAATTACTGTTGTCATCAATCAAACAAATGCACCAAAGTGCTTTGGTTATGCTGACTTAAGATTTTAAGGTATCCTAGAACACACACACAACCTCAACAGTTACAAGCGTCAAGAACACTACTGGCGAGCACAAGGGCCGCTATTCAATGCTGCAATTCAGACAAATCAAATATTCTTATCCTATTTCAGAGCCTCTCCTATACTCTCTCCCAAATTAATATAGAAATTGAAAAGATATGGTGATATGATCTGAATTTTGATCTTCTGCTATATGGTTTGCAGTGTTCTTGCCTTATTGCCACTGGCACCTAAACACCAAGACTCATTAGAGCCATCCTGTCACTGGCTGCTGTTCAGACCAGCAAATGCCTCATAAAACACTCAGTTGAGATTGTTTACATGGATTACTTTAATAGTTTCAAGGGTCCAGGACATCACACGTGTAAATATTGTGATGTCTCATATTATAGAAGATGTTTATCAGAGAGTAACTTCAAATGCTTTGTATTCATCTTAACACCATTAGTATCATATAATAATTCTGACTCAATATTGTCCTAAGCCTCCAATTTTATTCTTGAGCTAGAATGCCACCACTGTGCTGAGATCTCCCCCCACTCTAATTTAATGGCCAGAGAACAAATGCACATCCTGCAAGGCAAATTAGCATAGGAACAAATTGATAGTCTAGACTGCTTTGATTTCACCTTGTTTCCCAAAGTCACTAATCACTGCATTCCCCTAAACTGAATCACTCCCTCAGGAGGAGGGAAGTAGCTGTAGCACAAGCATTGAAGTTGTCTCGTCTTGGAATAAGGAAAGGACACGCATTGAGGGGTTGCCCTTAGCAAAGATGACAGCAGGAGTGCAAAAGCTGAAAGTCTTCAAGCATCCTGTCTAAGGAACGCGTTCACAGGTTTATCCTGTAATGGCACGCTGGCTGGTAACCCTGAAAAGCTTTGCTTGCAGCTTGCATTTCAAGACATGCCCAAGTAATCCGCTTGACAGTTAACGCAACTTCATGCTACCACCTCTAGCTCAAAGTAGAGTTCTTAAAATATCCTTTTCATAGTGATTTGTGACAAAATTAATTATGTTTTCCTGGAACTCACAGCCAAAATTCGAGTCTAATCAAACCAATGGGGGCCAAGATGGTGGTAAAAAGAAAAAAAAACACAACACAACACCTTAAAAAAAAAAATCAAGTACACAAAAAAAAATTACTTCTGGTCTTT
>NW_009746420.1:0-1339 GCF_000703405.1 Apaloderma vittatum | reverse complement strand
AAAAAAAACTTTTTCTCTCTTTATACTAAATGAATTTTTAATAAAACTTTGCTCTTGACAAAGTTTTAGCAGATATGTCAACTTTTCTTATGTTTTTTTTCCTGTTCTTAATAGATGAAGATGATCTCTTTGATTCAGAACTAACTTCTGCAAGGCCTAAGATTCCAAAACAGCAGAGAGAACAGAGCAGGTCCTCCAGCACAGGACAACACAAAAATGCTGAAGAAAATATTCATGAGAGCACGGAAAGTTACAAAGCAACCACAAGTTACGCCTCCCTCAAGGTAGACTTCATGGACTGTGAGGAATCAAATGATGATGATGATGATGATGAAGACTACAAAGAAGAATCAGAAAAAGATACACTTCAGGTTCTTTCCTGTGAGCCAGATGCCACTTCCACATCAAATTCCAATGGAGTAACAAATGACGAACAGGAGTCTAACACCGACGTCCCTTGCTGGGATGCATTTTTTAAGTGTAACAAACCGGAAGAAAGCTCTGAAAACGAGGATAACTTCCCATCTTCAGCAGATGCTGGTGGGTCCCAGTCACTCTTCAGTGATTCGGACGGAGTAAGCGACTCGACGCACATCTCCTCCCAAAATTCTTCTCAGTCAACGCACATATCGGAGCAGGGGAGCCAAGGCTGGGACAGCCAGATGGACACGGTGCTCATCACCTCCCAAGAGAGAAATGCCTTGGACTTGAGCGGCTGCAGCAAAGCTGGGAGCAGAGCAGTTGTCCCTGTGTCACAGGAGCCCACCAAAGATGTTCAACCTGAGAGCAGTAAGCAGAAACCGCTGGTTCAGAATCAATCTCGTGCCCACGATATCGCCTGTGACTTGAAAAGTAAAGACTGTGAGAAAGAGGGACAAGCTGGCACTGCTCACGTTCCAGACCTGCTGGTGGAAAGAAGCGACAGCTCCAGGACTCCCGATCTAGAACTGAGGAGGGACTCCCAGAACTCCTCCGACTTTGAAATTCCCTTGACTCCTGGTGCTGAAGTGCCTCAGGCAGACAAACTGTACTCTTTGTATAAGAAGCTAGCAGCAGGTGAAAACATCATCAATGAGAAAAAAGTTTCCTGAAGATGGGCGTAACTGATTACATCATGGTAACAAATACTGAAGCTTATTAAACCCGGCATTATTTTTCTCTTTAGTGCTGATTACTGCTTGCAGCCACGCTCATTCATGCGATTTTTTTCAGAACTAGGAATTTGCAGCCTGTCATTGTTCCTTCCATGAAATATTGAAAAGGAAATATTCCTGGAAGGGACTGGAAAAGCCACCTGTCTCCTGAAGTTCAGTTCTCCAGGACTGTAGTAGACAAAATA
>NW_009746419.1:0-1331 GCF_000703405.1 Apaloderma vittatum | reverse complement strand
CCTCTCCCCTCCCTCAAAAAAAAATAAATTGTATTATTTTGTAACCCAAAGGACATATAAATTAGTGCTAAAGTAGTGGTAAGTAGAATCAATTTAAATGCTTTATTATATCTAAAACCTCAGCACAGAACTGGAAATAGGGCATGAGCCTACGAAGAACCCACATTATTCTCTACTGCCAGTTGAGGACCAGCCTAGCCCAGCCTTATGACCTTGAAAGCAGGATTAGACCCATTGCTGAGTCGCTGACAATGTGAAAGAGATGGCTGTATGTGTCCTATGCAATATCTCTGTATTGAAGTACTAAAATACAGAGGATCAATAAGGGCTTCCCCTGATTACAGATGACATTATTCAAACTATATTAAGAGTCAGTGGAAAAATGATTTTAATGATCTGTTTTCATTTTAATGACACATATTCGGAAACCGTAGCAAATTTAAGACTCTCAAAACAAGGCTCTCTTGGAATGGTGGAGTGAAAAAGAACACTGTGGCTCAGACCCTACAGTGATACAGTAGTAACAACATTTTATTTCTAAGAATTGTGAGCTGCAAAATGGTTTCATCTGAGTAGATGGAAAGTGTATTTATGTCTATTCTCTACTTACTTAAATTACAGACATTTCTCAGGCCTGCCTACTCTGCAATACTGGTTTTGACCTACGTCACTTTCTTTTCCTCAAGTGTGTGATATTGCACTCATACTGGTCAGGCCAGATAATTAATGGGAAATTTTACTGCAATTTCAAAAAGCAGATTTAAAAGGAAGTCCCAAAGTGTGAAAGATGTGAGTGTACTCTAAAGATAGACCTTCTCAGACCTTGCAGAATTACTGTATTTTGCCGTGGGTGATCATAGAGAAAGAATAATTATTGAATGGATTTAGTCTTTAAAAACTACTTGGAATTCCTTTTCAGTTTGCTGTGCATTAAACTCCAAAATTTCTCTAAAACATATTACACACAATCATAGAAAATAGACAATTTAGATATGCGCAAAAATGCTAGACAAATTTATGTCAAGGGTTAGGAACTCTCAATAAACAACTTATAACTGGCAATAAGAGTTAAATTTGAAGCCATTCATTTTATTGCACTGATGTAGCCCATTTTTATTTTATTTAGTGGGATTAATAGGCACTAATAGATTGGGGTGAGCCATTGCATATCTGAAAAATGCTCAAACTAACATTTCTGAGGATAATAGACTTCTTAAAATACATTTAATTTGAGGTTTTTTAAGATATTCCTCATATTTAGATCTGCTAGTCATATGCTAGGAACCTTAAAGAGCATATTTCATTTCATAGAATCATAGAACAATTCAGGT
>NW_009746418.1:0-1337 GCF_000703405.1 Apaloderma vittatum | reverse complement strand
CTGGGAGAAGAGTCTGACCCCCACCTGACTAAAACCTCCCTGCAAGTAGTTGAAGAGAGGGATTAGGTCCCCCGAGTTTCCTCTTCTCCAGGCTAAACATCCGCTGCTCTAATGATGGTAATGAACTAAATTATGGCAAGATAATTAATTGCTTCCTTCTATGTCTAAGGTATAAATCACTCCTGATCATGGTGATTCCAGCACGACAGATATTTACATCCAAGTTTCCAGGGGTCAGAAGCCCAAAGGCTGTGGAACTGCACATAGTTGGGGTATTTATTTCACGGTGTGGAACTTGCTTTTTGATCATGTCTTCATTTAAAAACACCTACTCCATCCCATAATAGAAATTTTAGTGGTTAATTCTGGCTTAGGAAGAGCTAAACTTCTCACACTCACCCACAGCTAAGAATAGATCCCTCACAAGCTGGGTTTATTGGGAGCTAATTCGGAACTCAGCGTGTGTTGAGATGCTCTCTCCAAAAGGGCAGCTGTTCCTTCTGGCCTCCTGGTGGCTGCTCCAGCACTAAAGCCACAAGGGATGTGGCCTGTGGTCAGCCAGGTTAGACTTCCTGCCAAATCGCAGGGAGAAACTTTTACCAAAAAGTCTAACACAGACACAGGAAATCATTTTTCATTTAGCGATCTTACAGACAAGGTTTGGGACAGGTCAAATCTTAAGTGGTAACTACGAAAATAATAATTTGTCCTTCTTTAGTGCATCTTTTCAGAGATGACTGTGTGCAAGATGCCACAGAAACGGAATCATGACACAAAGAACCAGAAGATTCCTGTTACCCAGTTCTGAGCTGTCACCTCATTCTTTCAACATTTAACTGGACTTTTGCCATCGCTTGCAAGGCAATGGAATAAGAGTCTTAGAAACACAATGAATAATGAAAGTCTCTGTAAGAGTTATCCAGGACCTCTAAAATGAGACGACAAGCACCCCAGTTGTTGTAAGTCAGTGAATTGCCACAACTTTCAGTAGAATTTCACCAGTTTATAACAGATCAAGATATATTTTCCAAAGCATGTTTTGGTAGTGATTTGGGGCAGGTCAATGAAATGAGTTTATCACTGGAAAAAGGAAATAATTAAAGCAGTGACTATTTCTGCTCTGAACCTCTGTATGGGCAGGAATAAAAATACTGAATAAAACCCAAAACATATGGTAGCCTCAAAACAGTATTTTTGCAGCAATGACAAAAGATATTCTCAATAACGTCATGATTCTGAATAATTTACTAGGATAAATTAATGTAAGAGTGTAACTTCACAAATAGTGGCACAGTTTGCGTAACTGAACAATATGTTTCACTTTTACCATCTGAACA
>NW_009746417.1:0-1325 GCF_000703405.1 Apaloderma vittatum | reverse complement strand
GAAATGGTATGATTGCTCGTACTCAGTTTTGAGTAGCAGATAACTTTGAGAGAGGAATTTAGAATAGAGTAGGCAAATATTAAAAAGAAGTCAACAGTTGTTCAGCTTTACATTTCTGAATTGCTGTATTTTTTGTGTAAACTAATTTGAAGGAGAGGAGCAGAAGCAGAAAAGCTTTGACCTCATTTTTGGTTAGTTTCTGAATACAATTTTTACCTTGAATTTTCTGCCATGGTTGATGTGTGTTTTGAGATCATGCTAATGAATATTAATTTTCCCATTTCTCCATCTTTCTCCCTTTGTACAAAAACCCTCCACCCAAATTCTAGCAAGTGGAAAGGTGACAATAGCAGTGTTACCTCGCTGTGCATCAGTCCAGATGGGAAAATGCTGCTGTCAGCCGGTAGAACTATAAAACTGTGGGACCTGGAGACCAAAGAAGTCTACAGAGTAAGTGACTTTGTTAAACTAGATGGAAAAAAAAAGTCCTTCTTGATTGGTGACATTGTGTATCAAGTGTTTCCAGAGAGGACATCTGAAGATTTGACTGGGTATGAGTAAACAATTGACAGTTCTGGGGTTGCTGGAAGCTATTACTGTGATGATACCCTCAATGTTGGTTTCGACTTGCTGAGAGTTGAATGAGGATGTTTAATTCCTTGGCTGTGTCTGAGCATGCTACCAGCACCCTTTCTTAAGCCTGTAGAAGAAAGATGGATGTTGTTCTTTTTCACTGGGTCCTTTTCTGATACCCTTCTTGCAGGAGAACTTACTTCACCACTGATTTAGTTATTGTCAGTATGGGTTTGTGGGTGAGCTTCCTGCCTTGTAACATGAGTCCCTCCTTGAAGCCTTCAGCTTTCTTCATTAAACTTCATGTGACTGGTGGCATTATTGGTTTTGCTGCTGAAACAGTTGGAAAGCTGAGGAGCAAACCACTTGTTCCTTGAATGGGGTGACACATGAGCAAATTGCCATGTTTTAGCTGTTCCATGAATGCAGCCATGTTTTCTTGTCTGCTAGCAGATAGGACACACTAGTCTCTGAATCTCCTGATACTTGATGTCTGGTAAGTGTGTACACATGTGCTGTTACAGTGGACTTGCTGGCACATGGCAGCTGCCATGTATGTCAGCCTCCAATGATGACCAAACCACTATAAATAGATCGAAGAACCGATTATTAATTTTTTTTGGGGGTGGGGGTGGGGTGGGTGGGGTGTTGAGCAACCTTCGTGTGTCAGCAGACCTGTGCGTTCATCTTAGAGTTGAGAAGGAAACTATGAATCTAGTTGCACTGTAAAAGTTGAAGTGTAAAATTGGGGG
>NW_009746416.1:0-1330 GCF_000703405.1 Apaloderma vittatum | reverse complement strand
CAAACGTTTTTAACACAGTCTCTTACACCTTGCTGTGTGTATTCTTCAGTATCAGATATTTCTCATAGTCACTCATACAGAAAAAACTTCATGCAGACTCTGAGGAGTCTCGGAACATGCAAGAACCCTTTGCCATTATATTCTCTTCCTTCCACTCACTATAGTCTCATAGTTCTAAAAAACTGTGGAAGAATATAATGAAGAAACTTAATTCCCTGGCCAGACAGTGCAATTAAGTTTCTGAACACTAAATGATGTCACAGAGGAAACCTCATCTGCTCAAATTCCTTACCCCTATTTCGATTCACAGGCTGAGTAGGGTACTATTAAATATATATATATATATATATACACATTTTTTATCATTCTGGGACTTCAGCTCTGATGGGACCATTAGGTTTGTTAAGTTCTGAAGAATCCACCCAACTAGCAAATAGGTGCTGATATTATGCTTCTCAGGACCTGGACCCTCCTGTGTTTTTAAATATTACATAAGCAAAACTTGGCCTTGGGAATAACTGCTATTGGCAGTATTGCAAATAAAAATTTTTTTCGAGTATTAATGAATCTATAACATACTGTATATTTTATATGTTGTACAATCTTGATTGTTGTTCTAAAATAAATCATAATAAATTATGGAAATTTTTTTTTCTATCAGCTTCACTGTGCACTATGCCTCTAGGTGAGAGAGAAGATAAACAGTATGCTTACCTCTGTAGATCGGTACACAATCTCTGGCAATAAGGCAGAGAACTCTGCTTCTTGGAAGGGGGTCATGTTGACAGTAGATCCTAATCCTAGAGCTTTCTCTCTGCCCTTTCCTTACCTTGCACTGGATCAAAGAAAAAGAGAAGCAGAAGAAAAGCATAAAGCATCACCCTGACCTACACCACCAATGCTTTACCCTTCACCTCCCCACTCTGTTCTTCCATAGAGAGGGGTAGTTTTTCCCACTCAAATTTTGTTTTCCCCTTCATATTTTTTTTCCCTGATAAGCAGCAGGATATTCCCATAAATCAGCGAGACCCGGGCTTCACTGGTGCTCCCCAGCACCAGGAGGTGGACACTAGATCTATGACTGCGTGATCTGTTTCCTATCCCAGAGCAGAGGATAAACAGTTCAAATGATGGCTGGTAATAGATTCCTAAAGAATCCACTGAAAGAAAAAAGGCAAGATTATGGCCATCCTTTCTCTGGCCTATGCTCCTTGTGTTCAGCAATCTGCCGTTCAGAGGGCAGCATAGACTGCTTATTTGTATAAAAGGACACTGAAAATCATCGTGAGATTGTGCTCACACATATCACAGAATCACAGAATCATAGAAT
>NW_009746415.1:0-1311 GCF_000703405.1 Apaloderma vittatum | reverse complement strand
TGTCTATGAAGGACCTCGTCCATTTGGTCTGAAAAGCTTTTGTAGCAGCATCGTGTGACGAATTTCCGTTGTATATAACATGAAAAGTCTACATAATGTGAAGAATTATTTACTTTTTCTTTGCTCTGAATCTGCTACCATCTGGTTTGATCTGATGGGCTGTATTTTTCCTGCTAGTTGAATGCAGTGAAAAATCATGCCCTATTTACATTCTCTGTCACTTATTGCTTAAATTACTTACTACTGTCACCATTACTTAATTTGTTAACCCTTTTCTTCTCTGAAATCTCCTTTCTACCTGAAAGCTGTTTGATGCCTCTTGGCAACACTTTTTTTCAGTGAATTTTGTCCCATCCTACTATGATGAACACTCAATGTGCAAATATCACACTTTCTTCTAGAATAACTGAATATCTAGAAGTACCGATAGCTTCGTTATGGCAATTTTCCAGAAACTGCAAGGTTGGGCAACTAGTGCATCATTTTGTTTTACTAACAGACTACTTACAAAGTAGAGAGGTCTGTGTAACAGCCAGTAGGATGGCATCTCTGTCTCTATTGCAGTTGCTCCTGAAAACGTCTAGGAGGGTAAATGTGCAGGACACTAAGTTTGGAATAGATTGGAGGAGTCAAAGCAAAGTGTCCAAAGGAGAACTATGCCTGCCATTTTACTAAGCTTATTCTAAGGACATCATGATTTGATTAACAAGTTAGGAAAGTAAATACTTAGAAAGCAACATCCATCATACAGTCTGCATTTACAACCAGTTAATTCTTTCAAACCCCATAAAGTTATTCTTGGTTGTGCTGCTTCCCTTTGGCTGAAAATATCCTTCCCTTCTCTCCTCCCCTGTCCAGCTGCCTCCTCGGTTTCCTTTTCCTTGTCTCCCACAGGCTCCTTGTCACATTGATCCCGTATTGCAAACAGGGCCCCTAACACTTCCTCTCTCTTTTCAGGAAATTTTCACTACCTTTGTTCTAAGGTAGACATCAAACAGAGTTTGCCTGGCTGCACAGACACTGGAATGCTCTGTGCAGTATGTCAGGCAAAGGTATTTTTCCACTTTCTCAGCTTGTTACAATGAGGGGTCCGGGCAGGGGAGCTCTTGGGCTGAACAATGGCAACACAAGCGGAGCTTTAAAAACACGAGAAACAGAATCCCGCTTCCCAGACAGGAAAAACAAAAATATGGGTGAAAAAACCCCAAACGTCTATGGGGGTAGAGAGCAAAAAGTAAACGTGCTGCTGTGCGCTGTGGCGGCACAACGTGACGCAGCATTCATTCCCTCCCTCCCTCCCTGCGGAGCCAG
>NW_009746414.1:0-1333 GCF_000703405.1 Apaloderma vittatum | reverse complement strand
CAACCACCACGATGACACACGCTGGAAGACAGTGGCAAGCAGGCCCGTGCCCATGTAGCACATTGTGACGCCCATAGGCTCCGTGTTCTTGCTGGCTTCCTATTGCTCAAGTGACACAGAATATTAATAGGGCTTTTGAAATAAAATTGGGACAATCTGTTGTAGGTAAACACTTAAGTCACATGAATATTTTAGTAGAAGATTTAGAGACAGAATTTAGGCAAGACTGAGTTCTCCTAAAATAATAAGGAGGGACAGCTGGGCAGGAAAGGAGGATGTAAGAAGGACAAAAGGTGTGTCAGATTTGTCCATCTGCCTCCTTCTTCATCCAGTCTGCAAGATGCACATGCTGTTTTCAGCGGCCTTATTATGTCATTTCAACAAGAGGGAATATTTTCAGATGGAAACATCTGCCACACTCTTTATTAGAGAATCAATAAAGAGAATTTATCATATCCTTTATGAGATAATCAATGAAAACTACAAAACATAAGTCACAGTTACACAGACAAAGAGGATTTGCTCAGAACCTCCGCATCCTCCCCTCGCCCAGGAAGAAGAGATAGGAGCTCTTACTAGTGATACACACTATCATGCTGAGGTTCATGTCAACAGCAAAGAGAATCAACCAGCAGCTAAAAGTTTGTATCAGCAGACCTAAGGACAAAAGGATGACCTGCTTGAAATACACCAAAGAAAGCAGGACTTGTACCTGATCTGGATCACTTCTCTTTACAGAAAATAAAATTAAAAAAAAACCTAAGTGTGAATCTCTGTGTAGGAGAGGCTCTCATCTGGTTCTGGACAGAGTCAGATATGCATCTGTCTGAAAGCAATTAACAAATATTTCCTATTACACTAGTGACTAGTGGAAATGCTAAAAAGCAGATCCTGAAAACCCAGAGCACTGCATATACCACACCCAGGGAGAAAAACCTGAAGAAGTTGAGAATCATTCCCATTCAAAACACAGGATTCAGAACATTAACCCAAGACATTAACAGCCTTGGCAACCCTTTGCGGTCCCAGGCTAAACCCTGCCATCAGGGCCAGAAGAGATCAGCCACGGCTGGCAGCAGAGACAGCACCTGTTAACACTCACAGACGGGCACAGGGAAAAGAGTAATCCACAGCACCATGGAGGACCAGGCTTCTGATTTTCCATCAGGTTTGTCCTCACCATAGGGCTATTTCAACACATTTACCACAGGTCTCGAGAAAAACGAGCAAAATGCTACAGCAGTAATATTTGCAGATTAAAATAACCAGTAAGAGATCCCAAGTAATCGTGATGACAGAGAATTTCACCAGAAGGAAACAAGTCTAGAAACAA
>NW_009746413.1:0-1241 GCF_000703405.1 Apaloderma vittatum | reverse complement strand
AAACCACCTTAATCCATGTTATGAACTCAACCTTTCCCAGATATGGTAATTGCATCTAAGTTATCTAAATGAAGCAGCAAGGCACCTACATGGGTCTCTAACGTGAATTTCTCAGACTAGACAGTAGGGCATATGAAGAATTGGGAGGTATTTTGAAGGCCAAAACAGTAAATAAAGAATGAGAAGAAATATAACCAGGGCACAGTGCCTGCTACGTTGGAGGACATTGCTAAAAGACCTGTTTAAGGGCAAAGAAAAATAGAACAGATATGTATTTCTGACTTAAATGTATTTCTGTAATGAAGAAGAATCTTCATGACGAGTGTGAGCAGCCATTGTAGTAGACAGAGGTTTTGAGATCCTGTACACTGTTCAGGTAACCATCCAGCTTACCTGGAGTTGAAACAGTTAAAGGATATATAGAGTATATATGTCTTAGCATATGCTATGACAATCTTACGGAAACTATAACAAGGCAAAGCATGCAAATGAACATGCATATAGGTACTATAAAAAGAAAGAGCCAAAAATACGCTCAGTAACAAGATTCATGCTGTCATACAAAAGGAATTGTTTCTCTCAAGGACATGTGTGATTGAAAGATTAAAACTATGAAGAGATTTAGAGGTTTTTTAAACTACAAATGATGTGAACAAGCCCAGCTGCTGTCAATTTCCATCGTAGTCTTCAAAACGGGCATCCTTCTGAAGTTCATTAGTCACCTGAATACCATGGAAAGAGCCCACCTAAGTGGAATCCTAAATGGCTTTTTGGACCTGTATTCAACATAATATTTAAACATTCTATTTTTGACATGCAATCATGTTTGAAACTGTATAGCTCTGCATTTATTAAGACAGCTAACTAGATGATATTTATGCAACACACTTCCCTATACATATCCTTTTTTAAAGAGCAAATTTAACAAATGGAGCAGTCTAACAACTCAAGAAATAAATAATTAGACAATCACTAAAATCACTAAACAGTTATAAATTTACATGCTAGAAAGGTAACTAGAGCACTGTTGCTCTTTCATCTTTCTGTTCTACTCTTTTTTTGAGAACGCAGTTTAATTATTGATGATACTGATGTTTTTCAACACTGATTTTGTTGGTTTCCTGGGGTCTCTGAATCTGTTTTTTCTGCATGCAGGCAAGAATTCTAATACCATGCCTTAAACAATGATCAGCTTTGCTTTATTGGCTGTATTACTAATTGAGATTGAGCTTACATCCTTA
>NW_009746412.1:0-1315 GCF_000703405.1 Apaloderma vittatum | reverse complement strand
GAAAGCATGAAGTGTGTGTCACTGTCTTTGCGTAAAAACGCAGTGTTCTCTCCCCATGTTAGACTGTGCAAGTAACAGCCTTTTCTGTGACCAAAACAGGCCATGTGCTGTTCTTGCTAATGGTTGCCTGCCCACATCTACTGTTAGGGTGTTACTAGGGAGGCTGTTTTCCCTGAAATAGGTGTGTGTACCCCAGAAGGTCATTGTGTCAATGCCCACAACAAAGGAAATAACCTCTGAACTTTCACTCTGTATAATGAGCCAATGGAGTCTATGTTGTTTTTGAGTAGTTTTTGCTTTTATGACGATGGTGGTGCCAGCAAGAAATCTCTCTCTGTTGGTGGAGCTGCACTTGGACCTAAGAAAGGGAAGTTCAGCCAATGCTCTCATGCAGAGGAGAATTTGGGAAGCTGTTGTGTAGTGATTCCAGCCGTGCTATGTGTAGTCCTGATGCAGGTTTGCAGGGTGCCCTGGCTTTCCTTCAATCCTATGGGTTCCCCAGAGGTTGGAGATGTGATCCTGTCCTTGGTTATTGGAGAGGGCAGAGAATATCTTCTTGGTGATCAACGTGTTCAGCTTGTGGTAATGTTCTTTGCTTTACTGTCGCTCTTGTTGGCATTCGTGGCTGGCTTGTTCCAGATATTCTTGATGTGTTGGCACTTCTTGATGGTCAACCAATTGTATGGTTTGGCTCTCTGTTTTCTCAATCGTGCTGAGGCTGTTCAAGGTTCATTCTATTGCTTGAGACATGAGGGTTTGGTCATATTTCACCTACTAACAAGAAGTCAGTTCATGGGCTAATGCTGACAGCTATGTTAACTAGCTCCTGTATACTGCTATAGATGAATGTTGTTGTTTTAATAGTTTGGACAAACCTGTGTGATGCAGACTGTGCGTGTGTGCTGAGTGCATCCCATCTAATACAGAGGTTCTAACCTCAGATCATTGCGGAAAAAGCTGCAGAACTTGAAAGAGGTGAGAAAATAAAATGCAATCCTGATGGCAACTACGAAGGAAGTGGCTCCAAGAAGAGAAAAGCTTTCCTGGACATGCTGCTGAATGCAACAGATGATGAAGGAAACAAACTGAGCTATAGGGACATTCGTGAGGAAGTGGATACTTTCATGTTTGAGGTACCCAGGGAATCAATTACTTTGTTATTTGTTTGGTTTTGCTTTGATTTTTTTTCTTTTTCTTTCCCAGAACCTGAGATTCACCCTTTGCAGGTAGTGCCTTCTTTTTCTTAGTTCAGGAGACTGCTTTTAGTATGAAGTTATTTTAGCCCTGGAAGCCTAGGAGGAAATGCCTGTAGGAC
>NW_009746411.1:0-1241 GCF_000703405.1 Apaloderma vittatum | reverse complement strand
CCTTCTACCCAGCCTGCATTGGTGCCTAGAGTTATTCCTCTCCTGGAGCAGGATTTGGCATCTGCCTTTGTTGAACCTCATGAGGTTTCTGTTAGACCATATCTCCATCCCGGCCCCTCTAAAAGGCAGTACAACAATGTGTGTCTGCCACTCCTCCTTGTTTTCTGCCATCTGGAAACTTGTTGAGGGTGCACTCATCCTCATCCTCCATGGATAAAGTACTGGACCCAGTATGGAGTCCTGGGTTATACCAGAGTTTACTGGCTTCTAGCTAAATTTCGTGCCAATCAGCACAATCTTTTGAGTCTGACAGTTTTAAGTCCAATTCACTGTCCACTCATCTAGTCCACACTTCATCAGTTTATCAATAAGGATGTTATGGGAGACAATGTCAAAAGCATTGCTATTGTCACAATAAACATTATCCACTAGTCTTTCATCATAGAAGGCTATCAAGTTGGTCAGGCATGATTTTCTCTTGATAAATCTACAATGAGTATGCTTAATCCCTTTCCTGTACTACTTTTTCTCATATCAATCCTTAGTTCCTTCTATCATGTTCAAGTAAGAAATGTAATGCCTAACAACCCCATCAAAAAAGTTCTAATTAAAGAAAACAAGACAAAATATTGAAATTACTGATCAGCTGCCATGGTTCTATATTCATGTCTTAATTTTATCAGCTCTACATTCTAAATTCAAGGAAAACTCATGAAAAAAGATCTAAGAGCAATCTGTTAACAGGGCTAGCCTTACTCATATTAAAGCAACTCTTTACATTCATACAGAAAGGGAATAAATGTTTGCAAGACATATAGAATATAAGTGGTTTGGGAAAAAAATATGTATTCTAATATTCATCTAAAGTGCCAGAAGCAGGTATAAATAAACAATGTTATGACTTTGCAATTGTTTATACTTTTTACTTATGTACTTGTGTAGAAATTTTGTATTATTTCTTACACATGTAAAACCTAGCAAATCGTGCTGAACTCAATTCCTCTTGCTTGTTCTATTTAACATGATGAGTATAATTATCGTGTCCACATTTTTAGCTTGAAGACAGTCACGCTAAGAAATAACATTCAGTAGATCTGAGTACTACTTTAAATACTGAAATTACTGTTCAGGCTCTTCCTTTACTCGTTTAATCTCTACCTCTTTTGGATCACAGAGCTGATTATACTTGCCTCCAAATGGTCTCTGTACCATTGCTGGCTTACACAATACTGCATAAATGG
>NW_009746410.1:0-1329 GCF_000703405.1 Apaloderma vittatum | reverse complement strand
AAATAGTTTTTCTTCGAAGTCTACAAGATCTTCCTCCCTTGAGCCCCATTAATGATTTTCAATATTTAGCATAAGATTAATTTTTCATAAGTACAGAAAAGCTCAGCATAAATATAGTAATCGATGTTATGTTATGGAAAGTTCCAGCTAGTTTTATTTTGAAAGAACTGAGAGACTGTAGAAATTGACCTTCTCACGGCTGGGTACAAAGTCTCAGTTTCACTTTACACTAAAATTTAATTGTTCCCTACAAATCTGTGTCTAGATGTATATTATCTCAAATGTAAACAAAGGGTTTAGAAAACTGGATCTTGTATTTTAAAAACACTAAACTGTGGTTTAGATTAAGGATGTTCTTAATAATGCTGTCTTTCTACAATTTATGTAGTTGTTCCACATCAACTAATCTAAAAAATATATTTAATACAAAGTTGATACTTCCTGACTGAAAATAACACTTTTACAAACACAGTGTTGTAGAGGTAATGATAGACTTTCACATAATAAGTAATTGAAGTATACACTGGTTATATCCTGCATGTCCAAATATTTTTTTTAAAACCTGCTTCTTATGTGTTGCATTCTCACCTTTCACAGGAAAAAAAAGTCTGTAAAGTACATAAGATCGTAGTAAATGATTAGTGCTGAATGGATCATTAATTTTACACTGACAATCAAACAAGAAAAGTAACTGAGCAATATTCATCATTGCAATAAACCAAATTAAACAAGATTTTTCCTGATGTGCTTTATACTAAACAACAGGGGCGTCTGAAATGATTCAACACAGGAAGGGAACATTTAGTGGTTTTGCCCCAGGCTTATGTGCCAATGATACCATCTGACTAAATTGATTGTTGTTAAACAGCAGAGTCCTGGGGGTATGCTTACTTGGGTTTAGAGAGTGGTTTATTTTGGTTACAGCTTTTTCTATTTATAGTCAATTTAAGAAGAGCTACCCTGTTATTTGTGAATTGGGTGAAGATTGACCATATTGGAATTTATTTCCATTGTTTTAACCAAACAAGGTTACAATCTTAGCTGACTATTCAACTAGAGCATCTGTAGATAACATAGTGAAAAAACACTCTTGAGTTTATGGTACATTTGGATTTGGCTGGCTTCTATTCTTTCTCATCCTCAGTAAATAAGTAGATCTTTTCTTCCCCTGCTCCTCTTTGATAATTTCATGTTGTTCCTTGGATAGATGCTATAATTCACAACAGGTACTTTAATATTTCCCTACTGTGTAATTAGAAACAGCTCCTGGGCAAGAGGCAGTGGTGCAGTTTTTTACAAGTTTAGTTTTTTTGGTTGGTTTTGTTTTTG
>NW_009746409.1:0-1330 GCF_000703405.1 Apaloderma vittatum | reverse complement strand
TTTTTTTTTTTTTTTTTTTTTTTCCTTTTACAAATTAAATTTCAAGGTTTCGGTGCATCTTCCTCTGCTTTCCGGCACGGTCAACGCCGCTTGCCAACCTCCCCTGTAAATCAGCACCCCTATTATCATCGCAGAGGTGCGGAGTCGACACAGCAGGAGCACAAACCAGACAGATCGGGGTTAGCACCAGCTTCAGTGGCTAAACGGACTGACGGATGCTTTTAATAACCGCAAACGCTATTCTTGGTGCTGATGATTTAGCGGGCATCATGAGACACAAAGGGAATCAAAGGAATCTAAAGAGAGTGCTTACTTTTCCTCTATGCCCGCTGGCTTGGCTCTGGCTCGTGCTATTACTGCGGGGTGATGCCATTGCCTTTCAGCAAAGAATCAAAATCCACAGTCGCTTGATTTAACAGCTGGAATATTGCAGTCTTCCTTCCGCACCTGGTCATCCAAGGTCACTGAAAAACATTGCAAGGTTTTATGTTGTGATTTTTGTTTGGGCCAAGAAAAAAACCTCCGTGTCTCAGAAGCAAACAACACAAGACTCAAGCTGAGCAAAATTATGTCATCAGTTACTTAGTTAAAATGTCTTTTTTTAGTAGCTCTATTTGAATACACGTTAATTTTTCAAACAAACAGTGTGTTGCAGTGAGATTTTTTAGTCCAAGAGAGATTTTAAGGCCAGTCATCAATGGTGGAGTAGCCCTCTCCAGGCTTGGGACACAATCCCCTTTATGCAAGCACAAAGTGTCTGAGAACCAAAGCCCCAGCTCCCCAACATCGATTCGGACCTTCCTTGCTGTCCTCAGCGTTAGCAACTGGGGTCTCTGTAAAGAACCTCTCTAAGGCAGCAGAAACCCTTGCACTGAAAGCTTTCAGAAAGCAGAGACTGGGTCTTAGGAATGTATGAAATTTAAGCTTTTTTTTTCTCCCACTAGTTTTGAACAGCATGGGTCCAATACATCTATTTCTACTCACGCTCTGAGCACTGCAGAAATATCCGTAAGGCTCTTGTCTAGTGCAGGATTTTAAGCACGCGTGGCACTACAGCAAAGACAAGCCAAAATACAAGGCAGGGGCCACAGGCTCAAGAAATTAGGCAACTGCAAGCACAGCTCTGAAGGCAGAAATAGCACGTGTCACAGGACAAGCACAGCCAGAGCAGGACAAACGTCGCACCTCTGCTATCGATGCCCATAAGGGCGCAGAACACCAGCTCGTGGGCAATCACATTGCAGCGGCTCAGCAAATCCACGAGCTGACGCCCGTCAGCAGAGGACTCAGAGCAGTCAGGGTGGCTTGGCTGGCAGGTGGCACAGCTTCA
>NW_009746408.1:0-1330 GCF_000703405.1 Apaloderma vittatum | reverse complement strand
CCAACCTCCCTGGCATGGGCAGGGACCCCTCAGCTACACCAGCAACTGCAAAATAAGGGATTGTCTGAGAATGGCCAGGCAACAGCAAAAATTCACATTGTACTTTTCAGGAATTAACCTCCTTAGAGTTTTTACAGCTCTGCATGAATTTCATAATAAGCCACCATATTAAAAGTTATATTCAGCCAGTCTTGTGCTGAAAATTTTACCTTCTGCATTAGAAATAACATTACATATATGTATTAAAAAATAATAACTAGATATCCCTTGTCAAACACCTTAAGGCTCAGGTATTTTGTTGTCAGTAGTGTTTTGTGGCTTCTTTGAATTTATTTATTTAACCACTTCGGGCAGTCAGTCAAAAAAACCCAACTCTTTTCAATTATTCTACTAGTTTAGAACAAAAGAATTTACATTTCAAATCGCTTAAAACAATTAACTCAAAATATAGTCCATTAAATGGATTGCCATATAAAATAAACCAAATTAAAAGCCGTAATATATGTAATTATAATAAAATCACTGGATCCCACTCCCATTTATATTAAAGCTCCTTTCCACAGCATCTGACAAAATAAGTTAACTTACTCCTCTCTTAGAAGTCTTTTTGTATTACCAAAAAGATCAAATAAACTAATCCCCTCCCCCAAAAGAAGAAAACCCAGAAAGACAGTCAAGTAACAGTAAATCACACTCATCTTTTAAACTGTCATGAATCCAACCCAGGTTGTGCATCCGCTTCTCCCTTCCCAAATCAGGATTTTTTTCAAATACTTGAAATTGTCATACTGAATACCAAAAGAAATGGTGATGCCATTAAAAAAAATCCATTAAGGCATCATCCAGCACCAATACTGATGCTAAATTCTTAACTGAGACAACACTAAAACTCCATAGCTAGACTGTTCCCTTTAGAAGGCTGAGATACTGACACCTAAACAAATCTGAGCCCAAGTTCATGTCAGCTCCAGCTAATGCTGATTGCTTGCCACATCCATTTATCCCCTCTAAATAAAGTTCTCCCATACGCAATCTGTTTTCCTACATTACTTTTGAATTTGGTGTAGAGTTTTAGCCCTGAACTTCCCAGTCAGAAGACATGTTACACAGAACTCAGTATCCCTAGAGTGCAGTGTTATTAACCCCTGGAAAACCCTTCCAGACCCCACTCCTCCTCACGTGTGATTCACATGCACAATTCACATCACTTCACACTGAGGTAGGTTATTTCAAATTTCATCTGGGGGCAAGGTGTGCAAGAGTTTGTAACTTGTTCAAAACATAAACACCCATCCCACTGGAACAGATTAGGTCACAGAATCACAGAATG
>NW_009746407.1:0-1330 GCF_000703405.1 Apaloderma vittatum | reverse complement strand
GGTCTCTTCCACCCAAAACTGTTCTATGATTTGGAAAAGGGAAACCAAAACAAACACCTTCCAGAGGGTGGATTGTCCACAACTGACCTATTCTTCTCAATATGTGCCTAAGACTGCATTATTGAAGGAATGTCTACATACAAATGTTGGAGAAATCTATTGGATCTCTGTGTTAGTCTCTAAAATGTGTTTGGAAGAAGCAATTTAAAACCGTTAATCTTCCTATAAACTGGCAAATTAAATATGTAGCTAAATTTGGTTTTACCTTTTTTTTTACCTGTTGAGGATAGTAAAATTTAACAGAAAGATGTTTTTCTCACATTTAAAACAAACTAATGTATTTTCAAGTTACTAAGTATATATGATGAATATACTCTGTGAAAGAATCTTACAGCAACAGAAAGACTTCTGCTTTTGAGGGCTCCAAGTAATTTTCTATTTAAAACAACGAGCAGACAGATGTGCTTATGGCCTATCACTATCTGCTAGAAATTTCTTTTTTACACAAACAATTCACAATATCTGTTATCTTTAAAGAAAGTCAGAGGAACTATTATGTTAGCTAAAAACATTAAAAGAACTTTTTTTACAGATTGAGTTCTGGATATATAAGAACCTCAAAATTTTCACAGACAGAACATTAAACAAAAATACTATTCGAGCTTCCCCATTTTAATTCACTTTCACATCACTAGCAGTTCAAACAAAACTGTATTTTCAAATAAGGTCTTCTATGAGAAACAGCAACAGCAGCAATATGCCTTCTTCTGGTGTATTTAGGATTTCTTTTGGCACCTCAGAGTTGCCTTCAGCCACCATCACTAACCAGATCAAAAGTGTCCAAATGATCAGAAAGCTCTTTCATTTCTCTTTCTACACATGCTACTTCATTTGTAAATATTTAATGAATTTTTATATATCTTGTCCAATGAATCATGAAAAATGGACCCCAAAATAACCCTGTGTGCTCCCTTCTCTTATGTTTCGGGCTATATAATGCCACTATTTACTCAAAAGCAATGAGAACTTAATTAACAGTCTTTAGTAGCATCTTTGCAATCTTAACAAGTTTTTTTTTAAAAAAAGATCACTATTCCAAAGCAATTGACAATGGATTTAGATTTGACAACAAGAAAGAATACACCGGTTTGCTTTCTACACTTTATTAAAAACTAAAAGCTATAAATAATTTGTAAGATCTTAAGAATTATTTTTTTTCAAGGGAGGGCAAAAGTAGAATTTCTCCTTTAGTGAGCAAAAGAATATTGCTAATTTAAATTGGTTTTGGTTTAATAATTTGTATTGAATTCTAACATCCAATAAACTCAAG
>NW_009746406.1:0-1320 GCF_000703405.1 Apaloderma vittatum | reverse complement strand
CCCCCTGCCAAACCATGGCCCCTTTGCACCCTCCTAGAACCGTTACCCTTCCTGCTCCCCAAACAATGACCCTTTTACATCCCCCTAAAGCTCTGGCCCCCTTGCCCTCCCAACCCGTAGCCCCATTGCACCTCCATGCAAAACCATGACGTGTTTGAACCCCCACACAAAGCCATCGCCCCTTTGCACCCCTGCCTAGACTTGTGGCCCCTTTGCATCCCCCCCCAGAGCCATTAGCCTTCCACACACACCCCAAGCATGACTCCTTTGCACCCCTAAACCTGCAGCACCCTTACAGCTCCCATCCTTCAAGAGAACACAACAGCCTCTGCCTCACCCTCTGACCACCATCTTCTACCTTTTCCCACCACCACTTTACCCTCAATTTTTCCCAGCTACCGCCTCCCCAGCTACCATGGCTGTTTCTACCTGGTGCAGGTAGGGCTCCACCTGCCATGGCCTGGAGCCACCAGCTGCACTGGGACAAGAGGGTGAGCATCGAGTGCCGGGGGCACATGTTCCGCTGCTGTCCCCATTGGACCAGACATGGGCTGCAAGGAGCCGGGCAGATGCTAATTTTTTCTTGGGGGACACACACGTCCCTTTGGAGGTGCAACGTGCCCTTAGGGCACGCCTTTGGGGCACTGTCCCCACCATGGAGGAGCATCTAATTGTTCAAGGCCCCCTGGCCAGCTCTCATTTTTGCACAGCATCCCCCCAGGGAGGTAGCTGAGCCTCCCCATGCTGCTGCTCCTTGCTGGGGAGGCGAGGAATGAAATGAAAATGTTGTGTCTTTTAGAGTTTCACCCATCTGCAGGCTTGCTGCTCGCCCTTGGAGCTGACTCCCTATGTTTTCCATCAAGTATTTTGTCAAAGAATGGGAAGAATCTCCTACTTATAAAGATTAAAAATAAGGAAATTGCTAAAGTACAGTGATTAATGGTGGAAGAACACCACACTGAGGTTCAGTCTGGGTGAGAAGATGTTACGGTGGTGATGTGGGTGGACGATGTGATGATGTCACGTTCAGCTGTGACAACATGCTGTGCGACAAGCTGCCATGGTAACACGAGGATGGAGGTGGCATCCTTCCTCTGCGCATTCAGTAAACTGTTGGGCCAGCTGCGGCAGGGGGCTCGGCTGCGTGCTCTGGTTTGATGAGAGAAATTAAACGTAGGCACCCAGAGTCTGCACATGGCGATGGTGCCAGTGGGCGTCTGGGCAATGCTGGGCTGTGCTGGTGCCCTTTCCCTGCTCCTTGCCCAGCATGATCACTGCTGGGGTCCCTGCTCTTCACCAGCCCTGTGGCTGACTGCAGCC
>NW_009746405.1:0-1310 GCF_000703405.1 Apaloderma vittatum | reverse complement strand
GGCTCTAAAGTCACTGCATCTTCGTGATGTTTGCTCCTGAACTGCCCATCCCAGCTGAACAGCGTGCCTTTGCCCAGGCGGTGTGTCTGATTTACCCCACGGGGAAAAGCAGGTCCTGTTAACCCTCTGTCCAATCTCCCCAATTTCGGGGCAACTGTATCATCTTCCAAACGTCTGCTTTTCTCCATCCATATTGATCTTCTTAAAGTCACTGCTTTCACCAGTTAACAGCAAGAAATATCAGATGAGCAAGGAAATATATTTAGGGCTTGTATTATGAAGACAACACACAAACAGAAAGAGATTCATCTTTTCATAATGCCACTTTTTAATAAAAGCAATAAAAATAGAGGGACTTGTGAAGGGATAAACAGGCTAAAGCTGAGCTGCTGCTGTGGAATTGGGGGCAAGAAACAAAGTGAAGAGAACCAAATTAATGCATAAAAAAGTAAAGGAAAACTCAACCTCTGGCTATATTGTATGGCAAATGATCTGCCAGTCGGAAAAGATACGTCTTAATAGCAGTTTTTGAAATGGGATGAATACTGTATACAGTGCATTATAGGGCACAGTGTGATCTGAATCTTAATCAACATGGGGAAATATAAATCTGAAAATAATAAAGATGAAATCAATATTGATGGTTAGAAGTAAAAGTACTGTATTTGCCGTAGTAAACGGTTTTAAGGTCCCAGGGAAAAATTTGTTCTAGAAAACCCATAGTAATTCACTACAGTTTCAATAGCTGGCGTAGCCCCAGTGCATTTTGCTGGCATTTATATTGTCGCTATAGAAAAATTTAAAGAGCAACAAGGAAAAAAATAGAAGCCAGTTGCTGCTCCCTGAGCAGCGGTAGCACTGAAAGCGAGTTTTTTGCACCGGGCTGGCGGAGGCTGCGCTGCCATCCCAGCTCGGATGGAAACACACCGTGGGGTACTGCCCTTCTGCTGAGCTGTCACCGAGCAGAACAAGCCACTTACCTTGTCCTTCCCGGTGGCTCCAGGTGCTAAGAATAAAGCATCAAATTCTGACGAGCTACAGAAAGCCTTTTTGCATTTGAAGTTTTGCTTTAACTCTCTTATTTTCTTGTCCTCTCCCCAGGTGACAAATCACTGTAATGATAGGAGGTGTAACTTACGCTTAACCTTCTTGTCATCTCTTTAATACGTTAAATGAAATTTGCTGCTCAAGTGATAGCCTTGTTGCCCAGCAGATAAAAACACTGAGACTGCTGGTACTGCTGGGGCTAACGCTGAGCCAGCCAGTGCTCCCGACGTGGGAGCGTGGCTCTTCACCCTGAGCACCGAATC
>NW_009746404.1:0-1321 GCF_000703405.1 Apaloderma vittatum | reverse complement strand
TGGGTGTAGTGTTGTAATTGCTCTTCTCAACCGATACTGGAACTTGTAAACTTGGGGGAGCTTTTTAGTTATTAAATATATCCAGTTCAATTACACTTGCGGATTTAACTGAGAATGGGTGAACTCCTTACAGTATGTTTGGAAATATGCTAACTTGTTAAATCTAGAATGAGAGTGCTTCATACTGTTTCTTTTACTGTAACATAATCTTTATACATCTCGTGCAGTCAGCAGTATTGCAAATGGAACAGATTAGAACAGACCAATCAGAACTGATTAACATTCATCCAGTAACAAGAAGGAAAATAATGGTGTGTGTGAACCACAATGAGCTATATATGTTTATAGTAAAAAACCTAAATAAAGTGCTATTGGCTTTACCTATTCTTTGTAGTATGCAAAACTGCCCACATAACATATAACACTGTACAGATTTGAGACGAGAGATAACGATTTTGTCATTATTTCAAAATTAAAATTGTGAAGATAAATGTGCTTTCTATGTTTATATATCTTTATGTTTTATTTTATTCATATTCACATTTAATGCCCATGTGTACCTCTGCTATTTTAGCTATTTTTTAATTTAAACATATGTTGTCAATTTTAGGTGTCTTAAACCAGAGGTGAACCCACCTTTACTATGACTAACCCTTCCTTTTCTGAAAGGGGTTCACTCTCATTTCATTGTTTTATTTCATTGTTCTTAAGCACAGAGCAAGGTTCATGACAACTTATTTTTTTATTACAGCAGCTGACAGAAAAAACATGACCTTTTTAACACCTGCAGATGACCTGTAGATTATGGTGATGCCTGTTCAACATCTTCATGACATATAAAGGTACAAGAAAAGCACTTAAGAAGTAGTAATTATGAACATATTCATTGAAAGGAACAATTTATCTTCAGCCAGTAAAACTACTGTTTCCTTCAACAATTCCATTTTCTAGCCATGAAATTTTCTTTCCAAGGTGTCCCATGTATCTGATCATGGTACAGAGACAAGGGAAATCATCAGTCAGATAGCTCGGTGAGCTGGACTCACTCATAGCTGTGCAACTACACTGTTTGTGCTATACTGGTATAACTCTCTCTGTGAACCTTCTGATTTAGTATAAACAATGCCTTAATACGGTAGTTTCTGTCCTCCAGTGTAATTATGTCTTTGGAGAAAGAAAAAAAGAGAAGGGAAAAAAAAGAGAAAGAAAAAAATAGAGAAAGACCTCCAGATTTGAGAGTAGGAAAATACAAAGCACGAATAGTGGTTTAGGTATGTGCTACTGCAGGCTCTGTTGCTGGTAAAATCCTTGCAACAATACT
>NW_009746403.1:0-1323 GCF_000703405.1 Apaloderma vittatum | reverse complement strand
CCTAGGGCAGAAAGGGAGATTTTTGAGACTTTAGTTCACAAATGACAGGAGACTGCATTCACCTTTCTTCACATCATGCTGCTTTTTTTGTCAATGAAAAAGATGAGGAAACAGAGTACCTGAAGTTTTATGGCATATCAAACCCCCATTTAGAACTCAGAAATTCTTCCTACACAGTAATATTGCACTCTGGAGACAGGGAACACACACTGTCTTTGGACTTTGTATGTATCTTGGAGAAAAAACAACATCCCTTCTCCACCATCTCGAAACACTGGAGGGAAAAAAAAAAAAAAAAGTATCTTTCACTAGAGCAAAATTTTCCTCAGTATATTGTTTTAGGGAGGGACTACAGTGAGAGAATACAGGTGGACTGCAATCCAGGACACAAAAACTACGATGGTTACAGCTTCCTGTGCTCCAGGTTCACACTAAATCCTTTTACCACTGGGCCCTCACCTACCAAGCAGGCAGGAGAGGCAGGCAACACTCCAGTGCTTACGATGCAAGAGCTCTTCCATCATATTGATTACAAGGGATTACTTGAGGCCCTCAGAAAGGGAACTGCAATACCTTCCTCTCATGTTCTTTCCATCTAAAGAGATAAAGCACATTGGCTAATTTCAAGTATATCCTCAGTACCAACAGGTCGGCTCAACTTTGAAGCCTCATATAACCCAGACACACTCTTACTTCACGGAAGGAGACAGCTGGCTCAAGATCACTTCTGTACTTGCTGGGCTTTGAGAACAGAAGTTTTAAACCAGGGTATTTTGGGACATCTCTGGTGATACTGGCTTCAAATAAAACAAAACAGCTGGAGACGCTCAACTCCCTTCATTTGGTAGGTGCAACGTTAGCAAATCTATTTATCTGGAATGGACAAATCTTTGCAGATGAAGGTCGACCCCGTTCTGTTTTCCCATGCTTCACAGAGGATAAAGAAAGGCAACAAGCTAGTCTGGGAAATATAGGGCGCTTTTTTTCATTTTCAGATCTTCGCAAAATGTCATGTAGGAGACCGTAACAGGAAGAGCAGGGAAGGCGCTCAGTATTTCTCCTTGGATGGGCTTTGCACAGCAGCAAAGTAGGAGACAGCGCTACAGAGCCAAGAGAGCTGAAAGCAAAACACGCGGAGAGCAGCCCAGGAGAGAGCTGCAATCCAACACTCCAGATGAGCCTAAGACCCAGATGATAAACAATAAGCCTCATACTTTTTGAGCATATTTTTAAAATGCTAGGAGAAAAGTTTTGTGGGTTTTTTTTAATTCTGCAGCACAAGACAGTTGTTTTTCCTCACAAAAAATTACCAAAAGAAAAAAA
>NW_009746402.1:0-1316 GCF_000703405.1 Apaloderma vittatum | reverse complement strand
TTTTTTTTTTTCTTCATATTGCCTCTGATTCCAGGGGGCTTCCTCCAAATTTGAACCTCTATGACACAAGAATTTGGGACCTTGCAAAAAAGAGACAGGCACCAGGGCACAGCAGCTCTTCCAGAGGCTGATCATATGTCATGTATAGAGCTTAAAATGGGAAAAGATCTAGCAGTCTTCTTGCTCCAGAGACCCGGGTCACAGACAACTCTGTATCACCAGACTTTAAGACATGACAACTAGATTGGTTTATCTGCAGCAGCTCATGCTGAAATGCATCATTAATAGGACCACTGTAATTTGCACCTGCAGCCTGAAGTCAAGGTGACATACATTGCAAAATACTGTTCCTACACCTTTGAACTTTGAAGCTGTCTGCTGCATCTACTTCTCATGAGATTTTTATCTTTGCTATACAAAATATTAGTAAATCATTTGATTGAATGACCATGGTTTCACCAGTATCAACACATTTCCTTGGCCTGGTAGGGCAGAAGGATACGCATTTAGCATTCTGTTAGACATTGTAAGAGTTATGATCACTCAACTACCAGCATATGAAATCCACAGAAATATGGTATCCACTGTAAATTAAAAAAATTATTCTGTATATTTAGTTACATTTTTTTAAATATTGCTATTAAACAGACATTAATTTAAAAGATCAAGAACACAATGTTCTGTTCTCTACTGCATTACTATTCATTCCTTGCAATTCCTAGACTCACGACTGAGCAAAATGCAAACTCAGAGCTTTTATTAATTGCTGGTATTCTTTCCCAAAATCATGCATATATTAACAGACTGGGAAGACACACAGGGCTGCATCTTTAAAAAGAGTCAATTGGAGAAAAAAGCAAGTCAAGAAGAATTTTTGGAAGAGCACTGGAGTCCTGGTTGCAAAATATAAATAAATAAAGACAGCGACAGAAGGACAGAGAAAAGCACCAAGCTCTATCACTGATCAAAATACTTAGAGTAGGTCTTTAAAGCTTTTTTGGAAATTCCTGACCTGCTCCAGTTAGAGTCGTTATCTGGATCTCAATGTTTTTTGATGGCTGTTTTCTGAAAAAAACCACAGATTCATTCTTGTGTGGTTTTTTTTCTGCTGCAAGCTCTCATCCTCACATGGCCCTCCCTTATAGCGTGCTGGAAACAAAGATTCTGAGCATAAGACACTATAGATGAGTGCTTATTTCCTCTTTGTATTTTTCCCAATGTTCTTTTTTCTTAGTTCTTTTTTCTATAATTACTTTATTTTTCAGTAATTCAATTTTTCATAATTGAATTTGGTAATTAAGGAAGAAAATGGGCAC
>NW_009746401.1:0-1318 GCF_000703405.1 Apaloderma vittatum | reverse complement strand
TTTTTTTTTTTCAGGTACAAAATGCAAATCTGATTGGCAGGGAATGCTGGGCAGAGCCTAGTCAGCAGGGCACAGGCCTAGGGAGGAAAACATTTGGGAACCATGGTGGGCAGCCAGAAGTGCCTGTTTTGTGAGAACCTGGGGCAGCTGGATCAGTCTGGCTATTCAGGTCTAATTTTCTGCTGCCTTAGTCCAGCCACGTCATGTAAGTCGTGACATATTTTTGTTTTCATGCTACTATCGTGTTTTTGGTTTAATTCCTTTCCTTTTCTCATTTTGCAAACAAGTGACCAGAGCTACTGAACACCCTTCCAAGTGTTTTGGCCACCACCCAGCTCCCTTCTCCAGCCTTCAGGAGCTTCCTGGGAAACCTCCCAGCTGTGAGAGTGTTTCTCATTTCTAATCAAACTGACGGACCCGTGTTGCTGACGTCCTGGGCAATGCAAAACTTCTATCTCCCAGTTTAAATTAATAAAGTAATACAGCTCAGGAGGCTGAAATCAGCTCCAGGAGCACAGACATCGCCCATGGCTGCTCCTAACCTCTCTAGGAGGGGGCTTGCCTGGTCCTCTGGTTTGTATTTACCTGCCGTTGCTGGTTAGTGGTCACAACTAGTGATTTACACTGAATTTTTAAAATGTTTCTTTGGTTCTCGGAGGATTTTGCAGAGAGGTGTGGGCAGAGTCTCAACTTTCACAGCAAGTTTCACATCTCTGCACTGGTTGAGGTTCATTCTCACTGTATATTAGGGAAACTACTTGTCACAGATACAGAAGTGGTGACTTGCTCTTTAGCACTAATAAGATTGTGTATTAGGGGTGTAAATTCTATTTGGGCAGTTTTATGGATGTTGTAGGTACTTCAGCCTCAGATACAGAAGCAGTTTAAACTATCTAAAACTAGTTTTAGAATCTGATCCTAAGCTGTATAGTTAGAGTCAACTGCTAATACATTGAAAAGGGATTTATTGCCATTTGAAAAAGAAGTATTTGGAGCTTGAATCAACTCTAGAGTTATTTTCTGGTGTACTAAATCTAGTACAGCTTCGTGATCTATTTGTGTGTTTGTATGCATAAGATCATCTGAAAATTATGTGTGAATCAGGTCAAGCTTGGTCAAGGAAGAGTCTTGGCAAAAGACAATAAACCAGGAAGCTATGCATGAAAAGTAAGTTTTAATTCACTCAGTAGCTTCTCTGCACAAAAGATGTGTCCGTTTTATGACCTGAGTGATGGGATGTCGCGCTCATGAGAACATCATCACGAGTGGATATTTAAGAGAGAAGTTATGGGCTACTAAGGCAGGAAATCTCATTCCA
>NW_009746400.1:0-1315 GCF_000703405.1 Apaloderma vittatum | reverse complement strand
AACAAATGACAAACCATCATCTAACTTTCCTAAGAGATGCAGTCTCCAGTAGAGTTACAGTAGTCGTCCTGCAAATTCAAACCCAAACTTCTCTTTAATTTGTGATTGCATTCATTTTTTCCCCATATTTTAAATAGTAACTGTTTAGTGTCTGCTTTTAAAACATATAAAGCATATAAAGTCCCATTGATTTCATGAACATTTATACAGAACAAGATAAATAGGAATTAAAATAATAGGAAAGAATCCAAGGCTCTAGACAAAAATGTACATTTGAAATGGATCAAAAATTCTCAGACTTGGGGTGTGATCCATTGAGGGTCAGGAAAGAAATTCCTGAGGGAAGATTCTCATAACTATCTACTGTTATCTACTACAAGGGTGTTGTTTGTTCTACGTCTTACTCTGAAATATCTTGTGGAAGCCATTACTAGAGACATGGTTTTAGACAACCTGTGTTCATATTGCTGATCAGGGAAAAATAGACGTATTCTCTACTTGCTCCATTTCCCATAAAAAAAATAACCTTTTATTTGCTTTTGGAATAAAACATTATGGATTATTGCAACACATTGCAGAAAAATGTCTGTTATAACAGGAGTAATGTCCATGACAAAGGATTTGGTCTACAGCTAATGCAGTAGTAACCATTAATATATACAAAGAATGGGGTTAGATTAGTTCACAGAGGAGCATATAGTTAAGACAAATCATGCTGATTTTTTTTTAGCTAATTTTGCATTATTCCTAAATAGTATACTTTATGTACAGTAATATAGAAAATTAATGACACTCAGTAGAGGTCTTCTGAGCTTGCATATACAAATTGTGTTGGTGGAGAATGCTTAGAGAAACAAAAAGGTTTCAATGATACCAACACGTGACTACTGGTATTAGAGTTCAACTGGAAATCTTTAGTGAAGTTAAAGAGCCCTTTTGTGTGTTTCTTCTTTCCACAGCATCAAAATCCTGGGGTAGCATGTGGGACACGGATGAATTTTGAACAATCACATTTACTAATTAGATAGAGAAATACAGTGTCTAAATATATAAGTGTCAGGGTGCTCTGGGGGCTACTGAAATAGACCATTAAAGACGTCCCAAAATATTTAAAGAAATATTACCTCTATGTACTAAAAGTTCATTTTTAGATTGTATAAGGACATGATCTTTGAAGTTCCAGTGTTATAATGCAGACTTACTGAGACTCCTTGAAGGCAGCATTCTTCCTTTATGTAAGATGTCTTTGGGATCAAGCTGAAGCTACCACACTTTCCTATATACATGATATAATGCGTCAGTTCAGGAACCGTGT
>NW_009746399.1:0-1304 GCF_000703405.1 Apaloderma vittatum | reverse complement strand
TTTTTCGGATGCTGTTGTGTGTATAGACCTAATTGGTGAATGGGCAACAAGAGAACTTAAATCTCTGTGATTTTGGTGGTACCTACTGAATAATCATCATTTTGGAAAGTTAGGGCTGTCTCTTGACTTAGTTGTCTGCACGCACTTAGAAGACTGCTCACACCCCAGTCTTATTGTCAGCATAAAAAACTCAGCTTCTTGGGTCACAGAGTCTTAGCTTTGAGCAAGTAGCTGAAAGAAGCCAGTATTTTGCATGGAAGTTAAAATACGCCAAATAAAGCAGAGGTTTGTTGTATGGAGGGCAGTGAGAAAAATGCCAGATTTACTGGCCTGGGAGACCGCAAAAGCTGAGCGGGAGCTCTAGTGTTGTGGGTCCTCACTTGCACACGTAAATGAAGGTAAGAGGTAGAAGTAGTAAAAGATGTAGCATGAGGTTGGCAATGCACCAACTTTCATGGCATTTTCATCATTAGAAAATTTAACATTTGGTATTTCCAAATTGTTTTTGTTTCACAATATGCATAAAAGCTCATGCATAAATGTTTTGTCACTTTCTGTGGATTGGAAGAGGATCTCAGTCTCTCGAGTAGACTACAGTGTATTTATACAGACTGTGTTAGAACTTATTTGGTACCACCATTTTCCCCCCACTATTTTTAGGTCTCAACAGCTATTTATCTAACCTGTTCTGAGACTATATGCAAATGACTGGAAAGTCCCTGTAATTTTTACAGTCTAGTGAAGAGAATGAGAAATATCTAAACAATCAAGTTGAAAGTAACCCCTCCCTAACTTGTGTTCAGTAAATTTGACTTAAAGAGAAAAAAAAAAAAGCCATGCCTTTCTGATCCCTCCTCTGCTCTCCTCAATCCCCCTAAAAATTGCTTGGGAAAACAGGACAGGAATGAAAGTCAAATTAGAATGGAAATTGCCACCCACTGTGAAGGTAGCGCTAGGAAAACACTGATTAGACTTTATCTATCTCAAAAAAACTGTAAATAGAATGCAGAATGAAAGCTTATATAACTGCATAGTCATTGTGCTTGTAATTTTTTTGCTAGTATTTGAAGCTTTTGTACTAGACAATACCTTGTCCACTGCATGCTTACACATTGTGCCTAATGAAATTATAACTGCTGCCTATAATAAGGTCAGATAATTCAGGGAGTGGAGATACAAACTTGCTAAGTAAAAACTAATGTATTTCCATCCCCAAACCCACAGCTTGCTCATCTGGCCTGCTGAGAAAACTGGGCTCCTTACTAAGAACAGAGCAAGGCCTTTCAAACCAGCAGTTCTGCTGC
>NW_009746398.1:0-1284 GCF_000703405.1 Apaloderma vittatum | reverse complement strand
TTTCCTGAAAATAACATTATTATCCTTTATTTATTTTAATAGAATTATTCCTAAACAACAGCAACAATTGCTATTTTAGCTATGTTTTTCAGGCTGGGCAACTATACTACATGATATGCAAAGTTTGATGTACTGATGAAATAAAGCTAGAGAACTTGTTACGGAAGCATAAGCCTTTTTCTACTCTACTCTTTCTACTAGGTCCATTATGACTTTGGTCTGAGGAATATCCTTTCAGTACTGAGGACTCTTGGATCTCAAAAGAGGGCCAGGCCGAATGAAAGTGAATTAAGTATTGTTATGAGAGGTCTAAGAGATATGAATCTTTCTAAGCTGGTGAGAGTCTAGTTTAATGTTTTAACACCATGCAGAGGCATGCCCACTAGATATAGAATGTTTTTTTGTAGATTAGCAAGAATGTTTTTTAAAATTAAAACATGATCATTATCATGTTATAATGTGACAGCAATGGGCGTTTATTAGGCTTTTAAAAAGTGCTCAGGGTACAAAGGTTCAAATAAGTTAATAGTGGATGATCTGTGAGTGTGATGTTTTATGCACTGACTTGTGTACGAACTGTTAACTGTGCCGTAGGTAAACTGAATAATTTGGGTATCCATTATATTAAACTTGTTAAAGATTTCTTTCCTGATACGATGTTCTTTCTAGTATATGCTGCAAGTTTTTTACAAATAGATTCCAGTGTCTATTCAGTGGGAAATTTCTTTCAGTTTTGAATTTACTTCTTACATGGTATATGGATGAAACTTTCAAAGTGCTGGTTTTGTAGTGTGCTGTCCTGTTGGCTGGCTGTGTTTATGAGCCTGAGCATCTGTATTTAGAAAATATATTCTTAATATTCATTGTTTTAAAGTAGATACTCATTTCACTTTGAGAACATTCTTTGGATAACAATGCTTTAAGCATTAATCACTTCTTTGTTTGTTTGTTTGTTTTCAGATAGATGAAGATGAGCCTTTGTTTCTCAGTCTTATCAATGATCTCTTTCCGGGGTTACAACTGGACAGTAATACCTATGCTGAGCTTCAGGCTGCAGTAGCTAATCAGGTTGACAAGGCAGGACTGATTAACCATCCACCATGGAATCTTAAGCTTGTTCAGGTAAAACTTTTTTTTCCAAAACATTTTCAACAAACAAGATTCAGAACATCCTGTTAGTAGTTAAACCACTCTCTCAAACAAGGACTTCTGCTTCTAATATGAAAGATGTCGACGGTTGTGTGTACAGCACGCTAAGGAATCATAGAACAGTTTCAGCTGGAA
>NW_009746397.1:0-1309 GCF_000703405.1 Apaloderma vittatum | reverse complement strand
TTATGCCATTTGTCCCGTGTAGGTTTTGTACAGTTACGTGCTCATTAGTGAGTCGTGATGCTTAAAAGCTCAGTAGCTTGCACAGCTCCTCGTTGGCTTAAGTTCACAAGTTTTCCTGAAAGACCCTCAATTACAAGGCTTTCTGCTTTTGACAGTTCAGTATCTGTCTCCATTTTCTGTTTCTTTCCGAAGAGACAATGATTTAACGTTCACTCTAAATATAATGTAGGTGATGGATGGTAGCTGATGGTTGCCATTGTTTGTTTGGCCAAACAGGTTATTATTTGCAGGGAGAGCTGAACAATTAGTCCTGAGTTTGGCTCTCCTTTAGGCTGAAGCTGATTTTCTACACAGTGGTTCTATTTCTTGTTGACCACCTAGAAAGGTGGTTTTGTAGTGGTTTAGAGTTTGGGAAGCATCGGCGCTGGCAATTCTAAAGAAAGAAGTTGCAATTTAAAGTTGTAACTACCTTGCAAGAAATTAAAACTTTCTCACCCGAAGGGAGCCTGCCAAGGGGCTGATAATCTTAATGATACCTGATGGTAAAATTACTTCCAAACCAGGTTTTCCTTGCTTTGGTGTTAAATTCCTACACAAAAGGTCCTTGCATTCTATTTGTGTTCTACGCTAGACCACAGTGTCTTGGCTGTGGCTCTTTTAAGGAAATCCAGAAACACTGAGAAAGCACACAGTTGTCTTTCCTTCTGGTCTATCTTTATTTAAAATTTAAGTAGCGGACGGAAGCAACTGCTGAGTACTTATTTTTGCCATAGTGATTCTGATGAGACAAATACGTTCCTCAGAACGTAAATTCTGTGTGTTTGAAGAAAGCAGCTGAGCAGAGGAAGCAACACATAGGTAGTTTTACATCAGTGTTTGGGATCAGGCATTCCCTCAGATTGCTAAAACCCAGGTTTTTAAGCCTATAGAAGTAAAGAAGAGGTCTGTGCCAATACCTGAGAAGAATGTTCGCTACTTGCTTCATAAACCCTTAATTTATGTGTCTTTCTAATTATATGTGGGTTCGGCCTTGTAATGTTAAATTTCCTCTCGCTTTTTTTTCCACTTTTCTGAACTAATAATTAGATCAAGATCATTGCCAGCAATATAATATGGCACACAGCAAAAAAAACCCCAGCCCCAAACAGAAACAACCCCCCCCACAACTGCCTGGCCTGAAGCCTTAAGAGGTGGGCAATGATTACGCTAAACCGTTCCTTTTCATGGAAACTCTGTTTACAGACTGCAATGAAAAATGGAGACTGTTTCTTAAGGCTAATTGCAGTGGCCCCATTTGAACTGCTTTCCT
>NW_009746396.1:0-1297 GCF_000703405.1 Apaloderma vittatum | reverse complement strand
CAAGCAAGTAACAGAGGTAGGACCGGGCCTCAGAACTCTGCTGTCATGCCAACAGGAACTTCCCTAATGGATGTTAATTGTGAATAATGATCCAGAGTCAAATTTTCAGTGCAGCATATATTTATTTTTCATATAGAACTGACTTCAGTTTTTCCTCCGTGAAAACTAGAAGTTTGCACTTGAAGAAAGTGGTTTTATTTATATCAAAATACAAACTGTTCTGCAGTGGTAATTAGTGGTGTTTGAAAAAATGGTCTAACCTGGAACAAACTCAAAATCAAAACTGCAGAGCTAACATGCCTGTCCTTCAGGATTCTTAAATTGTGTCACTTTGTAAGGTGAAGATAAAACAAATGCCACAGACAGGTTTTCTCTCTAAATAGAACAGGTGAACATCATTACTTTGTCTCTTACTGCCATGAATATTTGTGATTAAAAGTGTGTAGTCTGGGACAATGAAAATAAGCCCTCATCTTAGTAATAAATCATTCTAAATATTCTGTGGCAAAAAAGGGTTTGTCATCCCTAACACACAGGACAGGTGCAATAAACCAAAAAAAACCTAGTTAAGACAGACAGCTAATTACAAGAACATTATGAGACTCAGGGATTTAATTTTAGGGGCACCTTAGGCTCACCTGGGTTGTGCTACTTAATTACCTGCATGATTGCAGGAGTACGTGGTAAAAGATATTCACCTGCTACACAACTTCTAAAGAAATGGTCAGACTGGTCAGCCTGAGATCTCCCATTACGGTGTCTGCTGAGATAGGGTTAAACATCTGGAGATGATGCTGGACACTGCACTCCTGTACTTCCTGGTGATGGACATAATTGCTTTCCTTGCTTCTCATTTAACATTATAAGGTTACAAACTTTACAGTGGTACCTGTGTAGCTCTTCATCAAAAAGAGTGGGATGAGGGGGTGTGCACAGCCAAATACCTAGTGTCTACCTAAATTTTGCTCCACATTTTGGAAGGTGAGCAATATTGCAATTTTTAGGCCTGAGGTAGTACTGGTGTGAGAGATAATATGAAAACTTGTTTTTTTCAAAAGTTCTGGCTTCTTAAAATTACCACTGGACAGTAGATACTGAAAGTTTGGGTTTTTTACTGTATCCTGTGCTTTTTGAAGTCTACAAATTGTTGGCAGACATTTTTTTCCATAAGATTTCTTACAATTTTACCTGGTGTTGGACATCACTTCATAGAGTCAAAAGCTGTTAATGAGGCTACATTTGACGGGGAACCAGTCACCAGCAGTTTTCCTCATGGTTCAATTCTAGGGCCAGTCCT
>NW_009746395.1:0-1298 GCF_000703405.1 Apaloderma vittatum | reverse complement strand
ACACTCTGCACCAGCGGCCAGGCATGAATCAGAATCCAGAAATCTTCAAGACTGGTCCCAAATCAGGCCAAGATATCAGGCCTCTCTTTCAATCTGAGGACCTTGTGACACTCTCATTTTACTACCTGGTGTTATTAACTGAAACTTCAGGGACCAAGATTAGGGCTCCTTTAGGGCAGAAATTAAGAAAGTCAAGAATTAAACCCATCATCGGCACAGCAGTTAGGAATGACCTCTCTTTGCCAAAAGCTCTCAGACAAAAAGCACAAACTGACACACTGAGACACAACCACAGCGTGTAGAAGGACATTTCTTCATGAAAAATCTGTCTTTGTAATCTCATTACTCACACTGACATGCCACCTCTAAATTGCAGTAAATGAGCAATTTACTGAGTAAATGGGGAAAAAAGTCTTAAGAATCTTATGTAGGTCTCACAGACAGGAAATCAAAGGCTTGGAATCTCTTATGGTTTGATTTGTGTTTTTTCCCCTCTCTTTACCTTACCAAGGAATTTTCTTCTGTCATCTTTAGCCTGTGTTTGTCCAATTATTCCTCAATAACTTAGCAACAGCTTAAAGTCTGAGGAGTCCAAAATGTGAACAGAAGATAAAATTTTTCTACCCGCCTGCTTAAGTACACCTGCACGTAAAGCTTTCAGTTTAAAATCATACACACAGGACATGAAAAAAAAGGTTTGGAAGAAAACTGTTCTCTCTATCTTTTAATTATACTATTACACCCCTAGTCTGAAGTGCTTTATACAAGCCAACACTGTGCTTTAAACATAGCACAGTACTCCTATGCAAGAATCTTAAAGTAACTGACCAGAAAAAATCTTCACGTTTTCAGTAGTAGACAAGTGAAAAACAACCACTCTGCCTCAGAGGGAAAACACTTTATAATGTATCAGTACCCAGAAAACTCAAGGGTTTGAAAATAAAAGCAGAATAGTCAACAAAAGCTACGCAAAGTACATTCAGTCACAGCAAGAAAATTACCTTATACTGCTACTGACAAAATTGCCAGACTTGAAGCAAAGCACAGTAGTAAGACTGCACTCAGCTGTAGCAGAACTGAAACTTCAACACACAATACGATTTCTCCCTCTGCATCACTCCCAATGAAAAAAAAGGAAGTAAAATGACAGATAGAGGGGAAAAAAACCACAAAGAACCAAACAGCTGTTCCACCAAATCTGTGTTTTAAAGGTTCCTTAGGATCCAGGAGTTAACTCTTTTTTCCCCAAACACCACCCCATTTAAGCCAAATTTTTATGCAGGTTTTTTTTTTTTTTT
>NW_009746394.1:0-1312 GCF_000703405.1 Apaloderma vittatum | reverse complement strand
GCTGCTCCCCTTGGTACAGATTTGTCAGGTTTTCTGGCCAGCGCTGCTGTCCCCAGGCCACCCTGATAGGATTCGGCTTCAGGCAGCCACTGCGAGGAACTCAGCACCCCAGGCTGCTGGGACACAGGGGTGGGTCTTCACAGGACCCTGGGAAGGAGAAAGTTTCAAGTGATGGCAGCACGGAGTCATCTCCGAGCCCTGCCACCATCCCCAGCACTCGGTTTCCCAGACTCTTCGCAAGAACATCCGAAAGGCATGAAGCTGCATCAGCTTTCAGGCACTTGGGGATGGTCAGGTGAGTTTTTTGGGAGGGGGGGAGTCTGGATGTGCACATCTGTAATCTGAAATGATGCATGGAAAAATGCATGCATACCAGATACGATGTAACCTTATGTAGGCCAGTAATAACATAAATTTAAAAAAATATTGATATGGGCTGGATTCCCAGGGGAAGTTGCCGGCGAGCAGCCACCACGGTTTGTGTTTTCTGAGACTTTAAAAAAGGCAACACCAGCACTGGGTGTTCTGCGGGCCTCGGGCAGCCAGTGCCGGTGAGAGCTGAGCTGATGAACCGGTGACACCAGCACAACCTCGAAACTCCCAGCAAAGGCTCCCTGGAGTAATTTCCTGAGCTTAATTGAAATCCCAAGGAAACTGAGTGCCTAAATCCCTCCAAGCCTTTTCAAAACCTCCTGAAAGGAATCTGCCCGTGTTCCCAGCTGGATGGGGAGTTCAGCAAACAAGCCCTGTGCTAAATGGCAACAGGCTGCAGGACCCCAGCCCTCAGAGCAACTGGCTCCTCCCTTGCAAAAGACCAAGAAATACCTGGTAATTTCCAGAAAATCCATGTGCATCAGTCGCGGCGTTTGTACAAGTAGCTGCCACCAGTTCCTGGGTGAGCCGCAGTCAAGGCAACCTCTGCAGGTGAAACATTTCGAACACAGATCTGTCTTGTTAATACGAAACCAGCTCATTAATGTTTCACGGGGATATCTTCCCTGCGTACCGCAGCGGCTGCTTGCTGTAACACTGGGCTGGGGGATAGAATTACAGAACACATATCATCAGGAATCTGGGGGTCAAACTGTTCTCCTTTCCTGAACTTTGTCATGACAAATGTGCCGGAGAGAGGCAGCTCTGCACCGAGGTGTGGAGGTGCTCGGAGTCGCACTAACCCTGTCCCTGGCAAGAGCTGATGCTCCAGCAAAGCCTGGCATTAACACCGATCCCGCCCTGACACGAGTTCAGACACCAGCTCACAGCACGGGACCGGGCTGGCAGCATTGCCCAGTCGCGGTATTTGCGCGGTTAC
>NW_009746393.1:0-1290 GCF_000703405.1 Apaloderma vittatum | reverse complement strand
CTTGGAAGTGAGTGGAAGTTGAGGGCAATTTCTGTAATTTCTACTTAATTGTAGATAATATATTGTATGACATTTATGACAGATTTTTGCAGGGGATTGCTGCATCATTCCCTTTGGGCATCACCGTAACAATTTTCAATGCAGAGTTATTTAGCATCTTTCCTCCTTGAGATCAGAGCAGAAGCTGTTTAAATGCAACAGTTATAAGATGAAAATAAAATCTAATCACAGGATCAGATCTCCAAGCCGGAAAAACTATTGCAGCTGAGAACTGATCGGTTATGTGGGAAGCCTGGGTAGCCTCAGCCCAGATACTTCAGGTGGTAATAGACACAGAACGTTTAGGATATTAAAGGACACTGTGATTTGGCCCAAGAAGCAGGCAGCTGCTCAGGTCCTCTCAATTGCAGCTGTGAGGCTGAGTTTGAGGCTGGGGTGAGGCCTGCAGCTCTCCAGCATTAGGTAAGAGCCTGCAGAGCCAAGTCAGCAGGATAACTGAAGTTCTGCTACTCTGGAGGTGGGACACCGCTACGGTGTATGGTAAGTTGTCCTGCTGGTGTGAACTATTAGGTCTGAATCTATGAGGCAGACGACCACTGACTCCAGGATCCAAGTAGAACGTCGAAGGACACGTACCCAGGATCGTATGGCCAGGGTTGGCTGATTTCCATCCGAGGTGCGTATGTTGAGATGTAAAGCCCCGTGTGTCTCCGTCAGAAATACTGCTTCTCAAAAAATGAGAAGTTGTGCCTTCTGCCCTATTAATATCTCATTTAAGAGGGAGATTTCTGTCATGCTCCAGAGGACATTGGATAAAGGTTCTAAGTAGTCGTCAGTGTTCGTCTTGGGCCTAGAGATTTGATCTGACTGATGTCTTCCACGCAGAATTGAGGTAAACCCTGTTAGTGCCCACACTTCACAAAGTGCACATCTTCCCTACCCGTTTTGCATTGGTTCTAATTTTTTATGCTACCTGTGTGCCATACTGCTATGTACTTCATATGATTTTCAGTTTATTTAAATTTCTATCTGATTATATCTATCTGGAAGGAAATAATTATTTGGCATAATTTATGCAGTAATGGGGCTAACGTGGTGTCTTGGGCTTAAAAGTGCTCTGAAAGATGCAAGTATTGCCTCTTTGTTGCATTTGTGAGCATTAATGCCAAAATAATGGCAGCTTTCCAAGGTAATGAAGTACTGTTTCCGAAATATGGAGTAATCAATATTTCCCTTCCCAAGAATTAAAGTCCCACCTTGGTTGGCATCTCAGTGACATTGACAAAGATC
>NW_009746392.1:0-1287 GCF_000703405.1 Apaloderma vittatum | reverse complement strand
GAAGGGACCTTAGAGATCATTTAATCCAACAACCTTGTCTTTGCATTTGTTTAAATCTAAAAAGTGACAGAGTCCTGGCTTCTGTTGAAGTCATGATAATTTTTCTACAGTTTTCTCTTAAGCCACGATTTTAATTTCTATGTGTTCTTCAGAAATATAACCATCTCTTTCAGGACTTTTTTGGTGATACATGGAAGTCAGGGTTTTTTTCAGACTTTGAAGAAACAATTCAAAAAATGCATATTTACACAGAAGGCTTCACTCGAACTTCTAACATCCTCCCTAGACCTGCCATTCATTCTTCCAGACCTGATGCATTTAAATAATCTATAAATGCTCAAGGACTGATCACAAGTCATATGAAGGTGTCAGTGGCCTACAATTCTACATAAAGTATCTGATTATTTCAATAAGCCAATTAATACACTCAGATTATTCATGAATAATGTATGAGGAGAAAAATAGAAAGTATCACTGTCTTTGAAGAGCTGATTTGCTCTAGTCAAAGATCTTTTTTAAAGATCAGTTACCATACATCAATAAATTTTTAGATCAAATACCATCATCAGCTACATGAAGCTGACCAGATCTAGTAAATTCCAGCAGTGAACAGACCAATCAAGAGATGTTTAATGGAAATCCAGCATCTTCATGATACTGTGCAACACTGAATTAAAGAAAAACACTAAGCTTGGACTCCAACACTAATGTACAATCATAGCTTTTCATACTGCACTTTTTGTGTCTTCCTTCTTAGAGTCTTAGGTGACTCTTGGATGATCTGAACAGTTCAGTGCAGAGTTGCTCTTTCATCTCACAAGTCCTAAGTGAGCCTCTTATATACGGTGTCTCAGGAAAGGGCAACTTGAAAAATACATGCTGTGATTTCTTATTTTACCATAATGTGTTAACATACGCCCTCTTTATTGTTTGTAGTTTCCTTTATTGACAGTTTTAATTTCAGTGGATTTCCTGCTAAAATGAAAGTCATATTTTATATTCATTACATGCTAGAGCTATGACAATTTAGAGGCACAGAAGAAACATCTGGTAAATAAAGAGAAGTTCAGCTAAGAAATTGGTATTACCTCTTCATGGCAAGAAAGTAATATGCACAGAAGTTGCCCAGTCAGTACACAGATCTTCTATTTGAAAAGAACATATCATGAGGTAAGAACAGCTTTTATACAGCTCACAGGTGCTAACATCTTATATGCAACAAAGAGTGACTTTTTCCACTGATTTTCTCCAACTTTTCCTTGGAGAATTAACCAAAAAAAAAAAAAA
>NW_009746391.1:0-1250 GCF_000703405.1 Apaloderma vittatum | reverse complement strand
ATGACATTTGTCTTGCTGAAGGTCCTGCTTAACATACCCACAACACAAACATGAGGTTCCCCAACTTCCCTCCCCCAGAATTGCCCTGAATCATCCACACGTCTGGTGAGACTAACCAAGTGCTTTAGATGCTGAAAGGAAGTAGGAAAGAGGAGTCAAAATTTCAGTCTGGGGAGGGAAAAATCAGGATTTTCCACATGAAGAAAGGGCAACTGTGAAAAAAACAATAACAGTAAAAATAGTGACCGCAGTTAAGGTGCAAAGTGTAACATGCAGGACTGCACGTACCCCACCGCAGCAGAACATCAGCCTTGAACTGTCCTTGCAGCACACGGGACTTTGTCATGTGTAGATCCAAGGCCTCTTTGGCATATGATGACCCTGCTCCTTGCTGCAGCTGACTGCCTGGCCCCACGCTTCTCAGAGGCTTGGCTGGGAGCCTTATCCCACAACTGCCTAGGTACTAAAGCAGACACATTCTAAATTATTGTAGCTAGAAAATTCTCTAAGCATCAGACTTGTTCCTGACCACCACTTCTTGAAAAGGGGCATTTTGTTTTCCTCAGAGCGATCTCTAAATTCAAGTCTCAGGCAGTTTTTTCTGCCTAAGCTGAAGAACCATGCTGGCCAGCTAAGTGGCAGAGCAAACTCAGGCTACCCTGCGATTTAATTGCAACCCTGTTCCTCAGTATCACAGTGAGGAGGGCGTCTAACACATCGTCTAATCTTCATTCAGTCGTAGTTATCTCAGCAAAATATAACGGTGTCACAAAAGCAAGCACCATCAATGCTGTAGCACCAAAGGTATTCCTGCGGTGTGCCCTCACCACACACCACCAGGAATCTGATTTCACTTCCTTGTGTAACTTCCAACTGCTCCTGTAAGTGTTCAAATTTCTAAACCTTAGCAACTGTTCAGATAAAACACCGTTGTTTGGCATCAACGCATTCAATCCTGCACTGCCTGCAGGAGCCTCGCTCCTTATTTTCTTACCTGAGGCCTGTCTGCCACGGGCCAAGTGAGATAACTCGTGGGTGGCATTCCCCTGTTTTGCAGGTTGGTGGTGATGCTAATTGTGCAACATTTTCTTCAACGATTTTCCTCCTTTAACTCTTCTCTTAATTGAGAATTCAGTATGATGTAAAATAACGAGCTCTCAGTCACACCTTTCCTCTGCCCATGCAGCTCCCTCCTCCACAGCAGAATAGGAGGCATAAAAGTACAACAAAGAGGGTTTGGAGCTTTCAAA
>NW_009746390.1:0-1306 GCF_000703405.1 Apaloderma vittatum | reverse complement strand
TTTTTTTTTTTTTTTCCCTTCCTTACTCCTCTCCAAATCTGCTACCCTTGCAGATTCCCAACTCTGTTGGAGAATGCCATGTGAAGCTATTTCTGCCTGATCAGGGAATTGCTGTAGCAGGAAGAAAAGATGTTGATGGGGGAGAGCAGTCCCAAGGGGCTTTGAGAAGAAAGAGATGGAATTCAGATTAGTAGCCTCCAAAAAAATCTTGCCATAGAAGAGGTGAAAAATAAGACTGTAAAAGAACAAAGGTAAAAAGAACATGTGAAAACACTTAGTTCTCATAATGTTACCCTTTCCCATGAGGAGGCTTTTTGAATGGCTTTCATAGTAATGTTTCTCATATGTTGACCGTAGATTTGAGCAGTAAGCTTGACTTCTCTAAGCCTTTAAAGAGATGATTGATTTATTAGCTTTGATAGAAGTATAGAATTACTTTCAAACTTTGAAATACATAATAAGCACCTCAGGTAATTAGAAAGCCTACAACTATCTCTCTTTAAAGTGATCAATGGCATTAATTTGGTTTGGTAACCAGGGCTATTTTCTTGTTCAGCGACCATATGGTATTTCTGAGTTTAGTGTGACTTCCTGTGAACAGTTTTTACTAAGTCAGCTGGGCTTTGGTGTGAAGTCCAGCAAAAAATTAAACACCATGGGAAGGTGTGAAAATGTTCTTATGTTAAAAAAAGAAATGGAAAAAAGAAGTTGCTTTTCTGCCTTAAAGAAAGCAGGTTGCTTTCACTTTGGTTCTAAGAGTGAGTTGTAGCCTCTGAATCATACCCTCAGTGAGAGCGTATTGCTGAAATAGTCTAAACTTGTAACTACTGCTCGTTTGACACTGGAGTTTTTAATGCAAATAACTGCTCACAAATCAGTGTTTTGTTGTAAACAAAATACTTTTTAGCTTTACTGTAAAAATGAGACCCCTTTTACAGTAACTTACCCTTTTAAGGGTATCTGTTCTTGAGGTGTGATACACTAATGTTGTTGTTGCATGCGCCCTGACGTTACTAGAGCAGCCATGTGAAATTTCCATCCGAATCCTGATTTTTAAGGTTTACAGTAGTCAAAGTGTGAATTTTATCTGTCGCGTAATTTTTGGAACACTAAATCCAACAAATTAAGAGATTTTTGGGAAGTGTTCTGGGCATCGAGGAGTACAGTCCAGCTGAGCTGGTGAGAACTGGAATAACAGAGAAGATTCCTTGGTTGGGAAGCCCTGAGCTGTGTGTGAAGTGATTTTGTAAAGGTGAACAGTGCTTTTTTTTTTATCCTTACAAGGATAAAGATTCCTGAGGAGGGA
>NW_009746389.1:0-1288 GCF_000703405.1 Apaloderma vittatum | reverse complement strand
CTGAGGACGGGTAGAAGAAATAGAAAGAGTCTGTGCTGGAATGGAAGAACAGAGAATTCTTATTATGTTAGATTAGGTTTAAGAAATCGACTGCAGCGCATAGTTGACACTGCCCAATATCAAAATCAGCATGAATATGGCAGATATCAGCTCTCACTGTTCTACTAGTCTCAAATTCTGCTTGTATGGCCAGAGAGTCCACAGATGGAATATAATTCCAAAAATGTACCTGTGTGGAACTGCTGTAAACTGGCTTAGTCATTCATCCACAAAAGACAATTCGACTTTCTTGAGCCATGAGGAGCATAGAGAAGTTGTCATGTGTGTGAAAGCTACCACATGAGAGAGAAATGAGGGGAGAAGGACTGCCAGGAGCAGGGCACAGGTGGGAGATGACAATAATTATCACCTTCTCCCACCTCTGCCTTGAAGGTTTGTTAGAGGAACATGGCCAAGTTGATTCCAGCTTCTTACAGCTGAGGGTGTAGGATCATCCTGCAGCACCTGGTCCATCCTCTTGGTCCAAGGTAAGATGCTCTTGAATAAGTAGAGGGCTGTATGCAGACTGGGATGTATAAACTGGCTTATACATTAGAATGAAATTTATGCTATATTTCCAGTAGTTTGTACTTATAAGAATATAAATTGTCCAGATATTTTAAACCTAGCCACTAAACTTCAGGTGGAGACCTACTAAATATGATAAATGCTTGTGGAGTTATTACTGAAATGACTTCAGTATCTTGAGTAAAATGTTTGGGGAGCTTATTAAATTGGACTGGAACAGCTGTTTAATATATTCATGAAGGTTGTATTGATTGTGGGATGTTTGTCTTAGAATCAAATGTTCATAGCTTCAAAATGCAAGATGTTTTGAGTACTTTCAATATTTCATTAATCTTTACTCTGACTGTTTTGGAAATTTGGGGTTATGGATTGTTCTTTTAAGTAAAAATTGTTCAGAATTTAGCTTCTTGAACTAATATTCTTTTAACGCTATTTGTACATTATTTTTTTTCCAAAAAGCAATATGCAAGACACTGGGGAAATGAAATTGATTTCATAATGGATAAGGCTTCTGAAATGAACAAAATAACATCCACTAAAGTGTACCCCAGTGACATCAGAGTGGGGCTTGGATTGTAGCACTTTTATACAAACTAATTAACATCTCACCTAACTCATCTGGTCTATCTATAGGATTAAGGTACTTCTAAGAGTCAGTAAAGTGAATCATAACAATAAAAGTTAGCTAGATGTGTTCCTACATGAGTTATCACTGAATAAA
>NW_009746388.1:0-1279 GCF_000703405.1 Apaloderma vittatum | reverse complement strand
GGAGCGCTGCCAGGGAAGTCGTGCACGCTGCACTCGGAGTAAACAGTGGGAAGTCTCTTCCGTAGTTGCAGTCTTGGATCTGCTGTTCTGTTCAGTGGGTGCTGTGTGCTGGCTCAATAGCGGGAGGGATTGTGGAAGGCTGCTTATGAAAATGGCAGTGCTCTTGTTGCAGAACTAGGTGTAACGTGCAGAAGAGAGCTTCCTCTTTTCTGCCCTCCCTCCTCTTCCTCCTCTCTTCCCGTGCCGTGCCAGTCGTGTGTGCTGGCAGGTTGGTGCGTTGAATTCCTCGCTCGCTTCCCCAGGGGTTTAGCACATACAGATTAGTACTCTTCTGTATTGTTTCTCCCCCCCCGCCTCTTTTCTCCCACACATGTTTGTGCATAGTGGATGGATCTTTTTAGTTGGTTCTAGTTGTTGTTGTTGTTTTTAAAAAATGGGGTTTTAGTCTTCAAATTGTATTGTCAGTGGAAATAGCAGTATAGCAAAATATAGCAGCTACTGAAGTACTGGACTTGAGGATCACAAACAAGTCTGTGCTTGTCCTTCCACTGTACAGACAAATATAAATATAGTGTGTGATGTAGGCCTCAAGCGGGACAATGAGTTACTCATTATCGCAACTCGTACTTAATTTATTCTGTTTATTAAATTAAAATGTAGTTAGACAAAAGTAGCTCAAGTAATTGTGAACATGTGGAGTCCCTTAAAATAAAACAATAGGTTAAGTCCTGCTGGCTAAAATTGCAGGTGTGGTCAACATACGTACTAAAGCCTTAAAGATGTGCTTGCTGGGAGTCCAGTTTAGGTTTTGGGTGTGTTTGTTTGTTTTTTGTGTAGAAAGTGACCATTAGTTTGGACTGAGGAGTGACAGATGAAAGAGTTGCTTAGCTCTGCTTAAAAACAAGTCCGGAAGTTTCTATGTGCATCACAACATCAAATGCAGCTATTCAACTGCTGTTCGTTTACAAAAGTTGAAGTTCATCACACATGTAGCTGTATTTTTTCCTGTCTGACCCACTTGAACAGATCCAGCAAAGAAAGCGGTGTCCATTTTTGTTTCGTGTTACATATGGGAGTTGCTGAGGCAGTTGGATGTGTTCTTACAGTGTCGATGAAACGGGCAGAAATAATATTACATGTCTTTTCCCATTGACGGATTAGAAGTCTAGACGGGGAGAATGCATCTTTGGGAGCCCAGCCTGGCTGATTAGTGCCAGGTTGGGCGGGTTTGTAGATTGCCCCGGTCTTCACTGGACACAGGGCCTTAATCTGCCTGGTT
>NW_009746387.1:0-1281 GCF_000703405.1 Apaloderma vittatum | reverse complement strand
GAGGTCCTTCCCAACCCCTAACATTCTGTGACTCTGTGACGTTTGGAAATCAGACACAGAGCAGAGTTTTAAGCTGTGAGGCTGCTGGATGCATGTGAGAGGCTCACATCCTCCTGGTGAGCCCTGCTGTCGCTCCCACAGGTCCGTGCAGGTGCAGGCATTGGTGCTGAGACACCTCACTGCAAGAATGAGCCCAGAGTCTCCTCGAGCGTTATTCATTCCAGTAAATGTCTCCATCATAATAGTGTTTTTTTCCCCAGCCCTGCAGGTAGCAGGCACTGAGAATTTTCAAATGATGGCTACTATTCATATCACTGGCTGTTTTACCTAGGTAAGTGAAACTGATCTTTCCAACTATTTTCCTAACTGGTTTTAATTGAGCTATTAATGGGAAAATCATGCAAAGGAAGGTTAAGGCACAAAGGCTTTAAATCTTTAAGATTTGTGGCTCTCCCATAACATGATTGCAACAGAAGCTATATTTAGTTCCCAGCTCTCCTAGATCATAAGTGAGACCCTGACACCTAGTGTGATTTCTCCGACAGAAACCTGTCAGAGACTGCAGGCAGCTTGAAAAAAAACATCCACAAACCCAACAGCTCTGGTAATTCCCATCGGTGTTTATCTCAAAATTGCTGCTGCAGCCCTCCTGCAGGTCACAGCATCTCAGGAGCTGGAAGAAGATAAAGATAGACAGGAGAATCTCAGCAAAGATGCAGCCTGGCTGCTGGCTAAATTCTCTTTATCCCTGGGGCTAAGGGGAGGATCGCTCTTGCAGCCTGGTATGGGTGGCTGGTCTTGGTGAGTCTGCACCATGGCATCACCTTCTTCTAACCTGAAATACGAGCTGTTAGCAGATTAAAAACTCTTGGTTTTCATGGTTATTGCTATACCAGGTGTAGCACAGCGAAACCTAGTGGCAATGGGAAGGTAAGTTCAAAGCGAATAAGCTGGATTTCGGTTTGCTTCGGTCTGAGCGATCCCCTTTCGGCAAAACAACAAAAAATGGGGATGGGGAGTAAAGATGGTACAGGTTTCAGGCCAGGTTGCTACCCAGGCCTGGAGCTGTCCTTTCAAGTAAAGGCCAGGGAGCCCCATCTCCAATCCTATGGTTGTCACTGGGATTTGGGGCTGCTGTGAAAATTCCCACCTGAGAGCAGGTTTCCTGAAAGCCAGAACAGGGTTTTAGTCCCTTACAGTTAAAAATACACTCTTGTCTGAGCTTGTTACAATGGGGAGACTGCTACATGAACAGCCTATTTCTTCCTTCAGGCTGCAAGA
>NW_009746386.1:0-1309 GCF_000703405.1 Apaloderma vittatum | reverse complement strand
CCATCAATAAGCTTGCTATATTTTCTCATGCTGCTGCTCTTTCTGTGCAGAAAAGGTACACTTCATTACCTTGTTAGATACGTAGTGTGTTCCACTAAAGCTTAGGTACCCCTCATCTGGCATTCCAGTTGCCTATAATGCCTGCTAGTCAGAACTAGAATCATCTCCCTCGCTCCCAGTTGAGTGCTCTAATAACCCTCTACAGTCAGACTTCCTCTCTTTTAGGTCCACAGGCATAACGAGAACGGCTCAATTTTAAGAGAAGGGATGAAGAGCCTATTCACTCAGGAGATCTTAGAATCCACTACAAAGGTGATAAACCCTGTGTTTCAGTCCATGTGACCATCAGTAATTATTTCCTTAGATAGACTAAATCACAAAGGAATAGAAGCATTGCACAATTTCTATTATTTCCTAATATTATTACCTATTTTTATTTCACTCCTTAAAAGAGGAAGGAAGTGTCTAATTTAAGACTGGATCCTCCTCTGAGAAGCTTAAATTCCTCTACCTGATAGAGAGAAAATAAAAATGAAATGAAAATTCAAAATGTGGCTAAAGATAAACTAAACTTAGAGCTTACAGAGTGGAACTCCCAATTCTGCTGCATGCCTTCTGCCAGCTCTTCAGTTTTTAGGGCTCAGTAATATGCTTATTAAATGAGAAAAATAGAGAGTATCCTAACCCTCAAAAATATAAAAATCTTCCTTCCACTTTAATTCTGTCAACTATCTGGATAAAAAACCAATCAAGCAAACAAACAAACAAGCCAATAAAGCAGCACCATAACGGAGATGGGACATACAGTCTAGGATCAGGAAGCAGGAGTTAGATCAGCTTATCTAGAAAATCAGACCCCACCCTCAGAAAACTAGACCTTCTTTGCAGATGTGGCTCTCCCTCCTTTAATGTGAAATCTAAATGACTACTTTATCATTATATCAGTATATACTGGAGCTTTCACACAGCCTGCTGTTTTTACTGGGAAGCCAAAAAAAAGGTGTGGTAATTTTGTCATTAAAGACTATCTCAAAATCCATATACAATCTAAATAAGATTATACAGACAAATAGAAGTGACATTCACCAGTTTTTGAGTGACCAGTTTTAAAATTTTTGAATGGTTCTCTTAAAAATTTTCAATAAGTAACAAATGAGTGGACAATACATGGCTGAAATAAGGAATTTGGAAAGAGATAATTCAAACAATAACAGGTAAAATTAATAAAATGCTTGTGGATTGTCTTAAATGAATAGTGAATATTTAAAATATCTGTTACTTATTTGATTCAGTTAAAATAAAATTAAAG
>NW_009746385.1:0-1305 GCF_000703405.1 Apaloderma vittatum | reverse complement strand
TTTTTTTTTTTTTTTGGTAGCAGCATCTCGTGTCTATGAAATAGGGCTGTGGACGGCAATTGCTTTTAGCAGAGGACGCTGCGGAGCTTGTAACTGTGGATGGGTCCCCTTCTTGAATTTACCTCTCCCGTGTGCCGCACTTAAGGGTTGTATAAATGCCACAGTTAAGACTGTCTGCTCTTGCTAGAATTTACATCAACCCGTACATTTGTTAATTTGTTTGAGGCTACGGTGCTTGCTCCTTTGCCTCTCATCACGGAGTGAAATAGAATTACGCATAATGATAACGTGGAGCTTTTCACCCCATTTGCTGTAGAGCTTGCAGATGGAAACATTTATTAGAGTGTGCAGAACAACAAGCTGAAGCCTAATGGGTTTAACGTGCCTCCAAACAATGAGGTTTCCTGAGCAGGAAGCCTGGGTACTAAAATAAAGAACAAAGACACCGTCTTCCCACACATCATCTGCTCTACGGATGTAGCCACTGAGAAGGGTGGAGAGAGGGCAAGTGCAAAGGGGAAGGAGGTCAGCAGTGAAGGAGGGGATTGGTGGCTTCCCGTGGATTTACATTTCTTTACATGGTTAAGCTTGAGTGGTGAGTGGAAGCCAGAAAGAGAGTGTGGAAGAATTCCTCCAGGGGAGATGCAAAAAGACCATGGTTAAAAGTGAGAAGCAGGAAAGGAGAGCTTTAATCCATCACAGACCCAGCATATGGAGGGATGGAGAATGGTTTTCCTTCTGCACGACATGGTCCGGTGCAGCCATTATCCCTGTGTGATGGGGAGCTGAAACCAGTTATGGCCCGTGAGGACACATCGCAACAAATGGGACCTCACCCATAGCTGGTGAGCTTGGCCTCTCCTTGAGTGGAGCTTCATGTCTGGGCAGATCCCACACACTTGGCCCAAGACTGCTCCATCACCAATGCTCAGCTGGGATTTTCCTCTCAGCCCCTTTTCCCTTCTCTTCGATGCTGCGGGTATTTTTCTCACTCCATAGCACTGACCTTCAGCTGCAGCCTCACTGTGTGATGCTTATTGCAAACACATCCAGAAAGCTAAGACAGCTTGATATAGTGCAATATATAATGCAGAGGCTGGGTCCTGGTCTCAGCTGTATCTAACCAAATCAGAGGAGCTTCTCTGGGGTTTGTGGAGCTGCACTACCATGGGAAGGAGCATAGGGCTCAAGGAGATTTGAAACAACATGATGGAGACCAGAGCCTGCCCCAGGCACTCTCTGGAGACCCTAGAATGTTCTTTGTGGCTACGGTTCAGGATGGGGTTAGGGGAGGTCTAGAAATCT
>NW_009746384.1:0-1304 GCF_000703405.1 Apaloderma vittatum | reverse complement strand
AGTCAACATTTAATATGCTATAGTCTCATGTATCCATGCAGTAGCTCCAAGTAAATCAATTTTTCAGCTTGAGGGTATTTTGATTTGGTGCAGTTTTGTAACACTCGTAAATGTTATCCAGAATGCCTTCAAAAATAACACAATTTAATAATCACAGATGTTCCCACTCTGTCTTCATAGCAGTGTTATAATATCATGACAATGAGATTTATCAGATTTCATGGTACCTACAATATGCACAGAGCTATATTTGGCAATGTTTTAATATGACTATAAGTGAATAAACTCAAATGGAAATTTTAGAAGATTTTCCACGAAAGTTTTGTGATACTTTGAAAAGAAATGCTAACCTCTTCATGTAGCTGAGATAGAATCAAATTACAATCATGTGATAAATGTTGCATTTGTGCTCCAGGATACTGAAATTTTAAAGTGTTCCCTTGAATCTAGCTGGGGGTTGAAATGCTTTAAAGTCTGAAGCATCCAAGGCTGTTTCAAATGGTACTGACTGGGACTGCTCTACAAAGACTTTTGCATTCAACGTGTTATGATGTTTTCTCCCTCGTATCTCAACATACTAGACACAAATAGACCAACCTTAAACTTTAGGCTCCTAAGTTGCCAGTTTGCCAGTGTGCCTCTAAATCAGTGAACAGATGTTACCAAGTGCTGGTGCATCATTCTTTCGATCTGAATGGACCTTTGGAGGCATCCATACCTCCTCACAGACCGCAATGAGGGTAATGACATTGCAAACAGGCTCAGTCCAGAGACTAGACACAGCTCTAATGGGTCTGTGCCCTACAGTTTAACAGGGAGAGCTTTCCTCTTTCTTTATTCCACTAAAGCAGTGCTGCAGGCAGCAGAAGGGTTGAGAATCTGTCCCCAAAAGCCCTAACAATCAATAAATAAGAGAAAGCTTTGTGTTAAAGTATGAATCAAAAGCTGTACAAGGAAGTATGTGTGTCATGTTTTAAGCTGTGTTTTGTGAGATAGTCAAGTCAATGATGGTCACAGATTCTGGGACATCAGGATTCTCCCTTAAGTGCCTGGAGGCAGAAGGCGCCTTGAATCTGAGACCAGAAAAGTAAGGACTGACAGTAAAACACAATCCCAGAACAGAGGCACTTACCATAAGACACTCTAGTCTACAAGTCTGTGCTTTAACTACATATTGAATAAGCAAGGTCAGTCTACATTGTTTGTATCCTCCACTTGTTCTTGTTACAGAAAAAGAACCCTCTGACATTCATTCCACTTAAATAAAAGCCTTCTAGAGTATTTTGTTGTGTTTTTTTTTTTTT
>NW_009746383.1:0-1270 GCF_000703405.1 Apaloderma vittatum | reverse complement strand
ATTTATGGCTAAACAGAATGTGTTAAAAAAAGGTGCTGTTATTGGTTTAGCAATAAAAAGGGGCAAATTCTTCTGGCCTGAGTTTTGTAATCTCAGTCTTTTCATATGACAGTGCTTGTTACAGCAATCAGCTGATTACTTTTCAAGTCCATAAACTTAGTCTCTATGGATCAGAACATCTGGGAGTTTTGTACTGAATTTTACCCTCAACCAACTGGATTCTGTAAAATATAAATTAATTTCTATGGTAAGGGGCTAGCGTCACTGCATGCCAAATTAAGCTGGTGGGGATCTGTCTCTAAAAGTGTGGAAATAAACTAACAATAAATCAAAAGTCATGCAAAGCAAATCTGGGAAATTTCATCAAGCTTTATAAAATATATATTGGTGTCAACAGCCTTAGAGATGATCACTGAAAAGAGGCATACTAATTAAGCAGATCTGAATAGGCCAAACCTCTTGAAAGCCTGTGAGCTCGAAACGTGGCTTACAGCAATGCTCATCTCTCTGAAATATCAATACAAACGTCCATTTCAAGTGCCCACACAAAAGATTCTCAAGCAGAGTTACACTGAGGGGTTGTCACTCAAAGAAAACAGCAAAACACAGTGTAGTCATGTCTCGTTCTCTGGCAAAACCTTATGATTAAGGTGCCTCAACACGGCACCCAGATTTGTCCAGGCTAGGTAGTACTGTGCTGTGCCCAGCTAGCATCTACGATGAGCCACATGTCATTTGGCCTGTCATTAAGCATTCCAGCAGACTCTCTGCTGACCTCCAGGTCACCTGCTGGTGGTACCAATGCCTGCTTCACAGCCAGATGCTAAATGCTCTTGGCCTGATTCCTACATGCTGTTGTGCGAGTAGAAGGGATTGAGCGGTCTATACTTTTGGAAGTTTTCTTCCACTTTTGTCTCTGGTATGAATATGGAAGGACCTTTGGTTTTGGTTTCTATCATTTTACATGATTCTTGCCACTTTTAGATATGCTTTGGTGTAGCATCTTGTTTTTTCACAAGTGTACAGTTCGATGCAATCTCCTCTCAGCTGGTGAAACTTTCATCTTTTCACTTACTTCTGCTTGAGATATTTTTCAGCACCTTTAGAGACAATACATGGCACTGTACAAGCTTGACCACTCCCATGGCTGTGCACTGTCAGCATAATGCTAACATATGAACACATCAAGTCGTCATTTGCTAAATAAGTTGCCTCAACTGGTCACAAAATCAGAGAATCAATCATAGACTCATTTAGGTTGGAAAAGACC
>NW_009746382.1:0-1274 GCF_000703405.1 Apaloderma vittatum | reverse complement strand
GCACCACACAGCTTGGTGTCGTCGGCAAACAAAAATTCCGTATGTTAGTATCAAATAAGACTTTCTTGGACCTTTATAAACTTGATGTCTATTATATAGTCTTTCCTGACTGAAAGAGAGGAAGTAGGATGACTGACAAGTTACTTCAGTGCTGCCTTTACTGTGGGAAAGTACCATGCTTAGACTGAACTGGATTGGACAGAGTCAGTCACAGACTCCTCCACTGGTGATATGGGCATTTTAGATTAATGAAATGAGATTTTAGACTAGATATTCTCTCAGTAAACATGATAGGCTAGAGATCTGAAAGAAGAACAAAAAAAAGAAAAAAAACCATTTAGGGTGAAGTCCAAAGTTTGCAAAAAACAAGTGACCACAATAAAAAAAAAAGTAAACTTAATCTCAGAGTAGACATCTCAGTTTTCTGAGATTTTTGGTTCTGAAAATGTCTTTTATGGAATTCTACAATGGAAGTTACTACGAAAAATGTTATGTGCCATGATGCTACTAGCAGGAAGGATCGGTGTCTACAGCCCAGGAGGGCTTCTTTATACTTGTTTTTGAATCTACGTCCTCTACTTAGTCTCAAATGGAAAGCCAAGTGCACATCTATGCTTTCTGATCAGTTCCAAAAACTCCTTCCAGAGTATCATTAAAGGCTTTCAAAACAAGCCTGAAAGAAACATTTATTCTATTAAGACAATATAAATTAGAAATAAAAGGGGAATAAAAAGAAGAAAAAAATAAAAGAAAGGAAACCTTCACTGTATTTTATTTACAGTTGTAATTGGAAAGCTGTTTGTCATTAGAATAAAAGAACAAACTATAATAAAGTGGCATATTAAAGAAAATAGGGGTTTTTTAACTGTTTCAAGTACAGAATGAGCGTGAATTGGCTCTTAGAATTTGGAAGCCCAACAAATTTCTCCACTACACAGTGACTTATAGTGATCTTTTTTCTAACATGTACTTTTCAAAAAAATTATTAATTTCCATGTATGTAATATCTCTGTATGTATCAATTTCAAAAATTAGGAAAGTAAAATTGAGTCTCTGTAATTCAGTTGCTGCAGGAAATCAAAAGCATAGAAAGTTATTTAAATGATTAATAAAAAGAAAAGATGGATAAAGAAAGATAAAATATCTCCAAAATGCAAAGTGTTTTCATCATGCTCTGAAACATTTATCACTCTAAACCCCCCAAAATGGCAATAATTCACTATGTACATTTTTAGAGTACTTTTCTGGGAGGAGAGGAGAGGAGAGGAGAGGAG
>NW_009746381.1:0-1300 GCF_000703405.1 Apaloderma vittatum | reverse complement strand
TTCTTCCAGAGCTCGATTTCTAGATGTTTTTGTAACTTATTTTAATGCTTTTCCACCAATAGAATAACTTTTTGTAAGTTATTGTTGGTCCTCTTATTGTCGTTCCTGAGAAGAAGGGTCCACTTACACATTTTGCTTATGAACAAACACGACAGTACCTACCTGTACCCTTTTTTGAAGCCACACATTAACAGGAGGTCTCCAGGTACAAACATTTTTCTTTCTCTCCTGTTCCGCAGTTTGACCTAAGCTTAGGAAGAGAGCCACGAGAGATTTACATGTTATTTTCACATGCACTTCATTGAAGTGGAATAATCTTTCAGAAACTCTACTTAAACGACTGAGAATACTGTTACAAACTGGTTCTTCATGCTGCTTCTTGTGACTAGGGAGAAGAGGGATTGCAAAGGACATTAACAAAATAGTCTCCCCATGGCCTTTGATTGCTATAATGTTTAGTGGATTATATAAAAACAGTGTCAAATCTACTGCTGCTGAAGATGTCTCCCTTACAGATATTTTCTTTACTGTTGGAAGAGATTGGATTTGATAATGTGGCTGCACCTGAACGACTAAAGATGTCTTACTGTTTGTCCAAACAGCTGAAATACATAAGACAATTGAAAATGAGGTAGTTATTGATTTGCTGCATATTTCACCATCTCTCTGGAGAACCGTTTGATAGAAAAGGATATAACATATCCTCAATCTTACAAATAGTACTGAAATTTTACAAGAATGACAGGTGCTGTCAAAATGGCTTTACTAACCAGACCTGCACAATAAGAGCAATTAAAAAGCAGCAGACTTTTCTGTTTCAACAGAACAGCCAGTAGAAACTAATGTTTGTGTGAATGAATCCATGTCTGGATTTTTTGTGAGACACAGAGACCTTGCTGAAATCTCTGAAGAAGCAGCAAACTAACAAGAAGTGAGTATGTTTCTCAGGAAAAGTCTACGTAGGATGTAATGATACTTGATGGAAACAATACTTGTGTATTTTATAGAAATATGGGCTTGAATGAGCTATGATCAAGAAGAGTGACACTATGAATTGGCTAGCCAAAAGATGAAAATAATATTAATATTTTAATACTAAGTTTTGACAGATGAAACTTCTTGTAACTTCTTTAGGAAGTTCCCTTGCTTTGACAGGATATGTGCGTGATGCGTAGATAAACTATGAATTTGTTGGGAAGAGTTAAAAGCTAAAGATGGTAACATATTTCTTGTTTAAGTCAGCTCATCCCTCCTTGAAAGCCAATACTCCTAACTTTTAGAATTTCAAAATATAAATATT
>NW_009746380.1:0-1282 GCF_000703405.1 Apaloderma vittatum | reverse complement strand
GTGATTTCACCTCAGCCCTGTCAGGTTTTCAGCTCTAGCTTTAGAATGTGTTATTTCAGCTCAGCCCTACAAAGTTCTGTTTTAGATCCTGCCATCCAAAATACCAGACACATGGTTTTTATTTTAGCTTCACCAACACCATTGTAATTTCAGTTCCAGGCCTCCCGTGGTCATTCCAGCCCTTAGGTCAATGTTTCAGGTCCAGCCCTTTCATCAGTATTTGCGCCACAGCCCTCCAGTCCGTATTTCTTTCCCCACCGCGTTGTCAGTATTTCAGCTGTACAATTTTTCTTTAGAGTTCCTATCTGTTGTTCACCTTTCAGCTGTATTGTCTTTCTTCCTGCTCCAGCCCTACATTTTTTGTTTTAGCCCACCTCTACTCTTACAGACTTTATCATAGCTCTATCCCTACCATGTTCGTCGTCTTCAGCTCTGTGATGTCTCGCCTCCAGCTCTGCATTTGCTCCCTGCCTCCAGGTAGTAGCTGTTCCTGGTTCTCATAGCAGCACTGCGGCTGTTGACAATGTTGTAATTCAATCAGTTATCGGTATGAACTGCGCTAATTGTCCCTATATTTCCTTTATTTGTACATCCTTGTGTGAACACTCTATAACGAATAGCCCCCACAATGATTTTTCACCCAATCTCAGAATTTTAACGTGGTCTAGTGAATACCAGCATCCCACAGTTCGGGTACAAATATGTCCAGACCCTTACCTTTGCTGAGGGTCTAGGCACCTCTGCCCCCCACCCCAGCCACCCAAAGACCACCATAAGCTAGTTTTGGGGGATGGGGAACAGCTTCTTAGCCTCCACTTCCCCCTCCCAAAAGGTGGCATCAGGCTGGCTCTGAGCCCCAAAGCCACACAACCTTGTTTTAAGGGCTAGAAATGCAGCAGTGAGCTCTGTTCCCTAGCGGCTGAGAACACAGCACTTATGTGAGCTGTTGAACCCCACAATTAAACTGGTTTTACCTGGGCTTGTTCTCAGAAACAGAGCACCTAATCTCCCATTGAGGGGCTGGGAACCTCCCCAGGCTGCTGCTGATGTTGCTCAGAAGAGGATGCGTGTGCACCCACCCCCAGGCCAGGGCCCCGGCAAGGGCTGCTTGGGAACTGAGGGGCATTTCCCACAAGGAGTCACCAGCCTCGGGGCACCCACATCCATGGGAAGTTGTAATGTACTTTATTAGTTTATAAACATCACATGTACAATACAAGAGAATAAACACAAATAACAGCAATAGCACCATTACCAGTATTAATGATATTATTAAGCCCCA
>NW_009746379.1:0-1300 GCF_000703405.1 Apaloderma vittatum | reverse complement strand
ACTTTGATATTTCTAGCCAGAAATACTGTTTAGCTGGCTTTGATTAAATGCATACATTTATCTCTGAAGCCTAACACACTTCCCAAACACATCATCTCCCCTTCAGGTTTCTCAAGTGGGCAGACTAGGCCCACAGCGTCCGTCGTTCTTTGCAGGATGTGATATTAAAGAACAGGCAGAATATTCCTGCTTTTGTTCTTAAGGACACACAAAAGATATAAGGACAGCCAAACAGTGCCAAATCTCACTCACAGGTAAAGTAAATACTTGAAATGTGCTAAATGGGCCAGGAAAAATTATATCATGTGATATTGTCTTTACGATAGAGTCCAAGGCCAAGGCCATCCAACAGTTAAATAGAATGGGATTGGTAGAAAATGTGGTTTTTAAGGTTTTCTGACACTTGTTCTGCACAAAACTGCAGACAGAGGCAAACTATTGTGCAATTCACACAAAATCATTTTGTGCATCAAGGAATTGGATATTTTTTGTGGTCAAAAGAAAATTAGTCAAACCTGATAGGCTATATAAAGCTTTAGTGGGCTACAGAGGGGGAAAGGAAGATTATTGACAGTAATGGCAACACTAATCACAACATTGATGACAACTGTAATGATAATGATAGCACAAATATAAACAAAATTGGAGATGGGCACAGGCGAGTACAATCACGGGTACTTCTTTTGCAAATTCCTCTGACATAAGTTTTTATTCATGTCCTTTCTATTTCTTTGTCACCAGTGGTGATTTCTGATATAGAAAGGAGAGGTGGGGAGAAAATTATTCAGGGACAAATATGTAAATATAAAAGAAGATATTTTGAAACAGAAAACAGATTACATGTCAAACAGCAATGTGTCAGTCTGCAAATAAATACAGAGGGAAGTTCAATAGGTGCCCTGACTCCAAATCTTTTGTTGTTTCTCATCTGCACAGATGATACAGTAAGAGGAGCCACCTGCAAATATGTTAAGTTTACTGAAACACAATACTAGAAGGAGTTCTAAATACCAGGCAGTTTTCAAGGATACAGAAGAGGAAATCTAGATCTTCTTTGTGGAGTCATTGCACAACACATGTTAAATCAAGTTATGGTTCAAACAGAGGTTGGGATAACGAAAAAGTTTTAAAAGCAGGCTTAGAAAAATAGAAAACAGTAAGAGATAGGTCAATATTTTACACATGAAAAAAAAAAGAAAAATAAACAACATGTGAAATTACTGGGTCCAGAAGTAGATTATGTGGTCCTGGAAGTTACAGCCATTGTTAGAAAGACTTTATTCACATATATTAATATAAC
>NW_009746378.1:0-1296 GCF_000703405.1 Apaloderma vittatum | reverse complement strand
TGATGTGCTTGGGGCTAAGAGACAGCAAAGCAAAGACGCTACTTAAAACATGCTCAGGGTCAGTATAAGATTAGAAGAACATGGGCTTTTCTCACCATAACCAAAGAGCGAGCCACATTGTGCCCTAGCTCTCAACCCGTTAGCCCCACTGCAGCTGATGGGGTTACACGGCAGCGTGGTCTAGGTGCCATTTGGTCTCCAAGTGAAAAGCAGTTGATCTTGCTGCTAACCTGAGTTCCTCTGAGCTTCCTTCCACTTTCAAAGAAATGACAAGAGGAACATATTCAATAAAGTATTTCAGGAGCTGGTTTCAGCGAGGATGAGGAATCGAAGGTGGAGGATAATTTGAGAGCATTTTGTAAGATTTTAGCTGTTTGTTCCCGATTGACTCTGATGGAAGTCATGCTGCTTTGATCTTCCAAATGCTTTTACATTCTTTCCCTCCTGACAGTCACTCATACCATGTGTTTATTTATTGCTAAATCGAGGTGAGTCCTGAACACTGACATCTGAACTATCTTCAAACAATCAAGAAGCAAAACCAGCCAGATTAAGAGAGAAACTCCATCCGAAAGTATATTACCCTGTTGTATTGACGCATCTTGCATGTTCATAGTGTTTAGGAATTGATGATGATAACAAAGTTGTGTAACTGCCCTGCTGAAGCTGGATTTCATGTGAAGACACAAGGGTACAGAAGCTACAGGAATGAGCAAGCCTGGGTCTGTGTACTCAGTAGCTGAATCTTCTGCAGCAAACTCCTATTTAAATCCTATGATGAACTCTGGACACTTAATGGAAGACCTGTACCAGTCAGGAGCTTATCTCTCCCAGCACAGGCTGGAAGTAGCAGATCAGCTCTAGGCACACATTTTGGTTGCAGGCAACAAAGATACAAAGAGGAAAACAGATGAAGCCATGAGAATACCTTTTAATGTGAATTTGGCCTTGTGATTGAACAACAGTCTAATTAGTAAAAGCTTCCACGTTCGCATAGCAGTGCTGGTATTCTGAAGGACTTGGGTATTGAGGTCCCAAGTGACATGGCATCAAATTCTGCTAGTTCATGCTGAAAATTGCCTTCTGAAAATCAGGATTACACCACCAAGGATGGGTGACTACTCTTGTGTCTAACTCGTCACAGGTTTTAAACTCATAGGCATAAGCAAGGGACTTCTGAACAGCAGGATTTACACTGTAGTACCCTGGAGAGACCTGCATCTCCTTTCAAAGACATCTGCCCACCTCTAAAGAAGTATGTATGAAACATGTAACAGAATTGTTGAGCAGCCGTTT
>NW_009746377.1:0-1293 GCF_000703405.1 Apaloderma vittatum | reverse complement strand
CTCGGAAAGAGAAGATATTATGCATCAAATTCATGCCTGGTGGAAGTCCTTTGAAGATTATGAAGTTAAACCAGAGATGAATTTGGCTACACACACACACAAAAATCAGTCAAATTGCCAGACATTTAGACCAGCAAGAATATTTTATGGTGGAAGGCAAGAGCAGCTAATGAGAAAAAGACAATGGTTTATTTTGGAAAAAAATGTCTTGCGCTTTGGTTTTTAGTCTCCTGAGAATTAACAACATTATTCATATCTTCTACAGAATTAAAATTTTGGAAGTTATTAAGACTAGAAAAAGGTTAAACAAATTAAATTCTGTGTCTGAGGAGAGAAAAAAAAATAATAATAAAAATACACAGCCAAATTATAACATGAGAGTTTTTTTCCCTGTGGTACAAATGCTGGGGAAGCAGTCTTCTCTCACTAAGAACTGGACAATGCAAGAAGACAAACACATCTAGTACCAGCCAATGACAACAGATATTGAGTTGTCAAAGCAAAAAACTGCATATAGGTACAAACCACTCTAGATCCTGAGATACCATATACTTCAAGCAGCACAAGCAGGCTCCACCATATCCTAACTCAACATGCTAAAAAAGACACTAAAAATTCAAATCTTGAAAGCCAAAACACACTGTCCTTGCTTACCCAAATGCTTCCAACTAATTCCGTGTGAGAGTTTTCCAAGTGGGGTTGGCAGACTTATTCGCATGAGTTTCCTCTTACAGGCTTTGAATAATCACCAACACGCAATCACACTTTCCAACAATAAAAAAATACTTCAGAATTCAACACTGCTTGGAGCTGGTATATAATATTGAGAGTTTATGTCCTAAAGAAGAAAAGGAATTTCTCCTTATTTACTCCATGTTGAATGATTATCTGCAGGTGTTATTTGTTAACCTTCTACAAATACAAGATTAAGGGTGCCACTGGAACTGACTCTCAATACTGCAAAATCAATTAAGGAGAACAGATGACCAGAAGCTTGTAACAGTGATGCTATAATAAACCTTTTCCTTATCAAAACGCAGAGTGCCAAATTTATTCGTGGTCCAATTTCATACGTAGTCGCCACATTTCTACTTCTAAACTGCAGTGATATGGGTTTGATGGATTGACTGTTAGATGGATAAGATAGTGGCTGGATGCCCATGTTCAAACAGTGGCAATCAACAGCTTAATGTCCAAGCGGAAACCAAAAATGAGTAGTGCCCTTCAGGGGTCTATAATGGCACAAATACTATTTTATGTTCATAAATGACATGGATGGTGGGATTGAGTGCT
>NW_009746376.1:0-1298 GCF_000703405.1 Apaloderma vittatum | reverse complement strand
CAAATCTATCAGTCAAATCGTGCTGTAGCACCTGCACAGGATCACAGTGTGCTCCAGTCAGCACCTGTAAAGAACACCCGATAGGGAGGGCAAGAGGGGCCTGGGGGGAAATTTCCCCAAAAGTACAGGGGGAACCCCCCCACTGCAATGTGGAAGATGCTCGTGCCGGTGTTCATCTGCCGCCGTGCAGGGGAAGCTCACCTGGCACTCCTCTGCCCTGAACTGGGAGTGCTTTCCCTTTCCCTCCCTGTGTCTTGTTTAATAATGTTTCCCAGGATTATCTTGCCCCGTCATGACCACGGGCTGCAAATGAACATTTGTGTGCGTGAATCCCGACGAGCCCACCCAGTGGGAGAGCAGCGTGCCTTTCCCAGGCTGGCAGCCCCCCTCCTCCCCTGCTCGCCCACCCCAGCAGCACCGCAGGGCTCCCACCAAGAACTGTCTTGAAGGAGCAACTCCCCTCGACCTTCCCACACATCAGTCCTGCTGTGCCATCTGTTAAAAACAAGTACACGCCATGAGCCAAACATTCACTGATACCCACGGGCATCGCTTGGCGACACCATCGCTATCAGTGCCTGCGCTGCTACCGTTTCTTATCGAAACACCCCGCATCAAAGCAGTCCAAGGAACAGGCCTCCCCGATTCCTGGTGCTCCAACAATCCTGCCTTTGATTCACTAAGCCACGGTCAGCCTGCACTTCCCACGCTTGTGACATTTTGCTATCCGAGTGCCGGGCAAACTGCTACAGACACCGTCTAACCTGTGATTCATTGCTGTGTGCCAAGGAGAAAAAAAAAGGTAAATAAATTTACTTCCCATGAGCCGTACTTTTTTTTTTTCTGGTGGTGTTAAAACCCAGATGTAGTCAGTGACGATTTGCACAGCTGGATTTAGTGATTCAGCCAAGGCCAGCACTTTCCCAGCTCTTCTCTCTGTACACCTGAGTGCATCTCCTTGCAAACTGCATGAGCATTATCCAGAAATTGTCTGCTCCTTGGATTGCAGCGCAGGGAGCAAGGTCAGAGCCCCATCGGCTTTGGTGAGGAATCTCTGAGCTCTGGGATGAGCACCCAGTTAGTCTCAAAATCCTTCCTCCGTCAGATGAAGCAAACCCATTTCAGGAGGCTCCCAAAGCCATCCTCCTCTGTCACACCTTGTTCCCACACCTCTCTGAGCATCCCCAGCAGCCCAGCACAACCTCCTGCTGAGGAAAAGCTCAGCAAGCCGACCCAGAGTGGTGGGTCTTAAGGAGACTTCAGCAATCCTGGAGCCATGGGTCCCATGAGGACACCCA
>NW_009746375.1:0-1264 GCF_000703405.1 Apaloderma vittatum | reverse complement strand
AAAAAAACAAGAAGAGACTTGCCATTCCTTCCGGGTTTTCAGTTAAACACAACTTCGTGTAGCAGCACAACCAATCCAAAACTGTGCAGACAGTATTTAGACCCTTTGCATCACCTTTAAAATATATTTTTCCAAAGAACCTGCTAACTGCTGCTTTTGTGCAAGCTACTGCTTTTATCACCAGACATACCTGTGTCCAGCTGTTAGTGTGAGCACATGTACGAAGCGGTTTCAGGCCTCTCAGGACAAAAAAAAAGACAAAATGACAAAATGTTTTTGCTGACCACCCAAGTAATATCCAAGGAAAATATGAAGACTGAATATCCATAAATACTACTATTATTTTCAAGTATTCATATATAAATGCGATATATTCGTTACATAGATGAATATTGCCACATGTAACATATGAATATTTTAAGCTTCTCATTTTCTAAGTGTACGTATTTGAAGATAAGTCTTTCTCCTACTTCAAGTCCATAGAGGTGTTTGTGTTTCCTAAACTCCACTGCAAGAAGATTTTTTTTACTGCCTGAATCAATTCTCCAGTTTTATTGCTAGAGACAGGTTTCTATACCAAACCTACTAAAAATTTCATTAAAAAAAAAAAGATAGCTCACTTTCACAGGCGAATCAGAACCACAAATTATTTTTTGTGACTGTAATACCTGAATTAAAAACCTATCCAGGCCTTTGATTTGGTACCAACATTTTTTTCCTTTCAGGAAAAAGTAACAGATGTTCATCCAGCAATAACACCTCAGAACAAACAGCTCCAAATTTTCAGTCACCCTGTTTTCATTTACAGTGTATCCACTATCAACAGCAGCTAGTCCACTGTTACTTTATGCTTATTTGAAAAGCCGGTATTTTGTCAGAACAACTACTTTGGAAATAAAAGAGATCATTCATACACTTGATTTCTGCAGCAAACGGCACACGGAATATATAACTTCTGTGCATTTGAATTACAGAATCAATTACTCAATTACTCAGTGCAAATTCTTCCCCTTGCACCTGCATTTTTTTGGTAATAAAAAGCAGAATTTTCTTGCTGGATTCAGCAAGAACGTCAGAAACAAACTGACAGACAATGAGAACGACCACTCTGACCTAATGTTTCCAAAGCACATAGAAACAATGTTCTCCAGTGCTAGATTTAAAAGAACACTTTAATTATACAGATATTCTGCCTGAACAGTTGAACAGCTGCTGTCTTTCATGCCAAGAGATGTAGGCAAACATCTAATTTTCTACAACTGCC
>NW_009746374.1:0-1229 GCF_000703405.1 Apaloderma vittatum | reverse complement strand
TGTTTAGCCTGGAGAAAAGGAGTCTGAGGGGGAGACCTTATCGCTCTCCACAAATACCTGAAAGGGAGTTGGAGAGAGGAGTCAGTCAGCCTTCATAATACCATCACTGGAGGTATTTAAACAATGTTTTGACCTGGTGCTTCAGAATATGGTTTCGTGGTGCCCTTGCACTGTTGGGTTTATAGACTCGACTATCTTAGAAGTCTTTTCGAATAGATGAGATTCTGTGATTCTCTGTGATTCTCTCACTGGCTGTTTCTATTAACGGCTTGTCTAATCAAAGATTTTTAGTAAATATTGGTTGCAATCTGCGTCTCCTCTTGTCTTGATCGCCTATCAGGAAAAGTTAATTTATGGCAAGCAGACAACATTCTTGGTTGCACTATGACTGCAAGTGTACTTCCCTCTTCCAAAGACCTCATATGCACTTTTACTTTGTCCTGAGTCCATATCAAGACGGGAACCAATTGTTCATGAATCTGTGTTGATGTTTGAATGATCTTAGATGGCATAATCAGGGAAAGCACAAGTCAAAAGTCCCCAATAAGCCTTAAATTTTACATACTTTATAAGCTACCTCAACTTTCCTTCTGCTGGAGAGAGGCAGAGGTCTGTTCCTAATGCAGCATGATGTATACTGTTGCATGGGCTTATTGCTCCTCAGGGACAGGATTGGACATTTCCTTTTGCTGAGCTTCATGAGATTTTTGCTGGCTCATCCCACCAGCCTGTTGAGGTCCCCCTGAATGGCAGCATACCCATCTGCTATGTCAGTGACTCCTTCTGATTTTGCATCGGCTACAAACTTGCTGAGGGTGCACTCTGTCATCCGGATCATCAATGAAGCTATTACATTATATTGGTCATAACATTGACCCCTGGAGGTCAATACTAGCGATTGGCTTTCAGATGGCTTTGCGTCACTCATCACAACTCTCTGAGCCTGGCTGTTCAGCTGGTTTTCAGTCCACCTCACTGATGGACTGAACCCATACTTTGTCAATTTATCTATGATGATGTTATGAGAGACAGTGCCAAAGACTTTAAAGTCAAGATAAACAACATCAGCAAGTCTTCCCTCACCCACCAAAGTAGCCACCTTATCACAGAAAGTGTTCAGGTATTACTTCCCCTTCACATATCCATGCTGACCACTCCTAGTCACCTTCTTGTCTTTATCCTCCTTATGTTTGAAATGTCTTCCAGGAGGATTTGATTCATTACTTTCC
>NW_009746373.1:0-1268 GCF_000703405.1 Apaloderma vittatum | reverse complement strand
AGAGGGACAATCACCTCCCTTCTTCTGCTGAATTACAGTCTTCAATAGATTTATGAATCTATGTTATAGACAATGTAAAAATACTTCTTTGGTAATCAGTTGTGGTGGATATAAGATTGAGAATTTACTTCCATAATAGATTTCAGTTTCTTTATTATTTAAACATCACTTGCAATTTTTTAGGCACTCAGAAGATGAGATGCAGCTTTTAACACTAATTGATGAATAAACAAGTTCTCCAGGGAGGGTAATGTCACTTCTAAACTATTTTTATTCACTGGAATAAGCCAGAAACTTGCATTTTGCCTTGATTGGCAAACCTGCAATGATACGATTTTAAAATAATAAGATTTTCAAGATTTCAGAATCTTAAAATAATTAATATGATGTGTATTTATGTGTGGGGGCTGTAACGATCTAATCATAACCCATACAACGTTAATATTTAACGATTAATAATGTGTTATTAATAACATATTAATAGGTGGTGATCTTACAACAATGTTAATTTTCTGTTATTGAAAAACTGAGGCATTTTCACATGAGATGGTGGTGGTCTGACTGGTGGTACTGAGCAGCTGCCCCTGCAGTGCTCTGGAGGATACTCTGGCAGCTGGACTGTCATGTCTATTACAAATCAGTCCTAGCTCCAGTCTTGTGCAGGCCACCAACTCCCAAAGCCATGGCACAGTGGTTCAGATGCCAAATCATCAGCACTCGGAGGTGGAATTGACATTATCATCCATCAGCTGAAGAATAACCACTGTTGGGCCATTAATATCTGAATGCACAAGGCCACTGCATAGTCCTGAGTGATGAGCTGGCAGCAGTCTTTGCCCCAAAAGTGGGTCAGTTTAGTGCCAGGAATTCTTACTACACCTCTTATCTGAATCCATGGCACAAATAGCTTTGTGTAAGTAAAAACACTGCCAGGATCGTCACAGTGGAGCTCTGTGAAGTAATATAGCAACCGGGTGCATCTTGTCCAGGGTCTTAAACATCAGAGGCTTCAGGCCAAATCATATGCCCAAATATACCAAGATCATCAAGAAGACACACTTCCAACCTGGTGTTCCCTAGAAGGAGGCTTTGGTTGCCGGAATCACAGAGAGTAACACTCCCTGTATTTCCCATGGCCTCACTAACCACTGCAAAGTACAGTACAGAACCACCAGGCCCAAGTGCTTCAAAAGCCCTCTTCCCAGGACACATGGGCTTGACCACAGCCCAGCACCCAACACCAGAGCACAGCCTTAGCAGTCATGGCT
>NW_009746372.1:0-1281 GCF_000703405.1 Apaloderma vittatum | reverse complement strand
TTTAAAAAAAAAAAAGAAAGAGATGCCCTCAAAGATGTTATCTGAAGTAGCCCGTATCAATAAAATGGACAATTAGGTTATGTAAATTAGCACTGCAAACATGTTTACCAGGTCAAGAACTGGGTAAAGTGTAGACAAAACTCACCTGTACTGTAGAGGAACAAGTATATGTACCAGCAGCCCTTAGCAACAGGAAGGCTCTGTTTCTTCCCTAAAGCAACTGAATCTCTAGAAACACCCGTAACAGTTCTACTAAACGTAATTGTAGTCGTCAGATGGAAAGAAGACACGGTAAGCTCCAAGAATCCTGCCGTTCAGAACTGACCACGAGGCCCTCTGAAACCAATGAGATATTTCTAGGTCGCTTCAATGGACACCAGGTCAGTGGGGAAAGAACCTGCTTAGGAGCTGCCTGCGGTCTTGCAGAGCATGAAACTATTGGTGAGGAGTACAGCTGCCTGGGGCCAGGGGGAAACCAGGAGTTTTGAGGAAACATCCTGCTTCACGGTGCTGGTGTGTCACCTGCTGCCTGCTCAGGAATGTGTTGATTGAGGAGGAAACAGGAGGAAAGACAGAACTCGGTGTAAGGATGCTACAGATCACAAATACGTACATGCAGGTATTGCTTTAACCACGCAGGTTGAAGTTACTGGTATTGCAGAAAAATCTGGATGTTTTGAAGCTGATTTTTGTTGAATTCTGAATCATGAAAGAAATGCAAATGTTGCAGTGCTTAGGATTGCATACGCAAGTGATGCATAAAAGCTTATCTATTGTCTGGATGGTAACATGCTTACAGGAGGGTGAAATAAAATTTAGTTTAGTGAAGGAACAGATTTCTCTACTGTCCAAACCTTTGGAGACTTCAAAATAAAACTAGGATATTTCAAAACTAATAACCTGATAATGTCCTTACTAGCTAATGGCCGAAGCACACGAGAACCTGATGTTGCTATTGTGCATCAATTGTGTACCATGGATCCGGTACATTATTTTAAAAATAATGTGTGTGGAGGGAACTATTACAAAAGAAATGTCTTGCGTCAAGTCAGCTTTTTGTGTTTTAGCCAACCAACCTTTCTGATTGTGGCACGAGAGCAACGGTTATTCCCCACTTTTACCTTATTCTTAACACCTGAGGGAACAGTGAAATCAGCTTGATCCACGTTTTGAAAGATGGTTGATTCAGCTAGCCTATTCTAAATGTTTTGTAATGACAGTTTTTACAGGTAACTTCCTGTTTTCAACCATCTTAAAAGGGGAAACACTAATGATAATTTA
>NW_009746371.1:0-1290 GCF_000703405.1 Apaloderma vittatum | reverse complement strand
TATGGAGCCAGGACCATCGTAGCTGGCTGGGGTGGGACAAAGCTTAAATCATTTCATCAGCAAGTCTGACCCCATGTTCTGGCCTGCTGTGACCAGAGGTCCTCAGTGGGGAGCTCTGCTGAGAGCCATGGGCCACCTTGCTGAGCTGAGCCCTTGGCCAGGCTCTGTTTGCCCCTGGCAGGAGACCACAAGCGCTGCAAAATGAAGAGCGCTGGGATGTGAGTCCCATGGGCTCATTCCTCCCCACCCCCGGCAGGATCACGGGCCCACATGCACACTGGGGGACCCCCAGGAGCCCCGACATGAGAAGGTGTGGGAAAGGTGAGCTTGCCTGGCCGCAGCCATCCAAAACTTGTTTAACCTCACCGCAGCATGGCAGTGCCAGTTTGAGAGGGCTCAAAGTCTGCCTCCACCCTGTTTACACTTGCTCCACTTTCAAAGGTACCTGAAGCCCCACAGCGGAAGGCTGGAGAAGAGAAGTGTCCCCTCCCAGCACCCACCATCCTTGGCAGACACCAAGGGACGAGAGGACCCAGCCAGCAGCCCCTTGTCCCTCCCACAGCCCAGAGCAGGGACCTGGAGCAGAGACACCATCCTCCACTCGCACCCTGACAACTGTCATGTGTAGGACCCCCGTGGTCACAGTCACGGAGGAATCCCTGATACCTCTGCCCCATGGCCAAAGGCCTGGAAGCACGTGCCTGCACCGCGGGCCAGCACTAGGATGTTCCCAAATCTGGGGCAGAGGCAGCAGGAAGGCGGATTTATTAATCACATCCAGAGGAGCTTTGGTTTGTTTATCTATCCTGCAGCAAACTCGGTTTGCTGCATTAATCCCCATCTGGAAATAATTCAGAGGAATCCTCCAGCCCAGCCCTGAAGCAGGGCACAAACGTGGAGCTGCAGTGCCAGCTCATCCCACGAGCAGCTGTGGGCTCTGTGGAGACCTGAAGTTTTAGAGAGCCCTGTCCCAAAATGTTCTTTCTCCCCGAGGGTTGCACTGCCCACTGCCTGCAACTGCCTGGGATCAGGTGAGAAGTGCAAAATTCATTGGAAAAAAGCTGCTATGAAAAGCAAAGCCATTCCCAGATTTTGTGCTCAGAGAGTCCAGGAGGCTGCAAACCCGTCTCAGCTCCTCTGCCAACCCCTCACTGTCACCCCCCTGGCACACAGCAGGAGAGATGTCCCCAGTGTCCTGCCTGCCAGGGACACAGGCCAAGCACAGGGCTCATTTCTGGTCCCTCTCCTGTTTTGCAATTGTGAGCTGGTGACCCTCTGGGGTCCTGTACC
>NW_009746370.1:0-1249 GCF_000703405.1 Apaloderma vittatum | reverse complement strand
ATTAGGCACAAGATATCTACATGGATCCAGCTAATGAATTTGTGTATGGAAGAAGAATCTTCATGTACTCTCTGTTAATGAGGTATTAATAAATTTTAAAGGGAAAGGGATGTCCAAGAATTAAATGAAGGATTTATTTCTTAGTTTAGAAGCATCTTGCTCTAACTTATCAATAACATGTTTTGGAGAAACACAGATGAATTAGGTAGTGATTACCAAAACATGAAATCTCACATTTCTTAACTATCTGTGAAACTATATAACAAATTTCAAGACTGGATGACAAAGTTAATTTTAGATTCAAAGTTTATGTTTCAGCCTTAGGTATTAGAGTAAAAATAAGGATTCTATGTCTGCACAATAAGGTGTTGAGCTCTGTATTATTAAATGATAGTTGGAACTAATATTAAATGATAGCTGGAACTAATGAAGCCTAGTTTCTTTTATTTGTTTTTGCTTATGGCTGACTGACTTCGCAGTCTGAAGCAGTGCAAAGTGCAACAGAATCTTTTCAGGTACATTTGATAGGGCTTTTTTTTTTTTCCTGCTCCTATTAGAGTAGCTAATATCTAGCAAGGTATGTGTTTCTGTTATCACTTTTTTAGAACTTGTAGGGTCTGTTTCCACTGGCTATTTTCACAAAAATTTGTAGAAATGTATCATCTTTCACACTTCTTTCTCCACCTTCTGTGGAATTAGCTAAAGGACTCTGAAATTAGAGGACATACACAGAGACCATACAAGTATTGTCTCAATAGGTAAATAGGACAGTGGAGTTCAGCAGTGAATTTTGGGACTCTAAAATTAATTTGGCACTTTTTTCAGACAATGAAACAAATTATAGGAACACTTGGAGAATGACTGCTTGGTTTCAGCAATGACTCTTTCACCATAAATGTCAAGCAGCACATCATGATAATCCCATGCCTTTCCTTTCCATCTTTGTACACTTCTGGGTCTGTGCTCACTTGCTCCAGTATGGGATAAATTCATTGTACTGAATGGCATTGATTCTGTCTCAAAGGATTCCCTCTGAACAATCAAATATGACTTGGGCATGTTTTGAACAGGTTTCAAAAGCATTTGAAAAGCAGCATCAGAACATTCACTCTCTGCAGAAAATATTACAAAATTTCTTTGATAATTATTATACTCTTTATTACATAACATTGTGAGAGAGCAAGGATAACACCTTAGGCAGAGGCATATGGTTTTACCTTAGGTCAGGATTAGGCAAGGTAACACCTTA
>NW_009746369.1:0-1282 GCF_000703405.1 Apaloderma vittatum | reverse complement strand
ACCAATCTTTCTGCCTTGCCTGCCAGAGTATCGCCCCTTCAAACACCCCTTGCTTGTGCATAACTGAGGGCAAAAATAAAATGAAGATGTGATGCCCAGGCAGCCCAAATCACGCCTGGGTAAGCCCAGGTTTGGGGTCACCTGCGAGCTTTACAAGGTGAAAACTATCAAATATTTAGCAGGCGACAGGGAAATCTCGCTTCCCTGGTGTACAAAAAGCAGGACAAAATGTTGTCGACAAGACTTGGTGCCCGTCTTACGGGGAGGGGCTGCACTGGATGTACGGCTGGCAGGGAGCTGAGGCCGATGGAAAAGCCCAAGGGGAGGGAAAGGGGATGGAAAAGCCCTTTTGCAGCTTGGATTTCAGCAGCCGCTGCCAGCAGAGCGATGCTCTCTGCTCTTCTCAATCCCGATTCTCTCCCCAACGGCCCATAAAATAATTAAAACAAGCCCTAAACTAGAACAACCTTTAAACTCTCCTCCCTCCCTCCCTCGCGCTCCCCATCATCGCAATTAACAAATCAACCCCGCATCATTAATCTCTAAACTGCGCTGTTGAACGAGCAATTTGTGTACAATAACGAACGGAGCGGGTATTAAACATTTCTTAAGCACACAGGGCACAAGTTACTCATTAAAGGGGAAAATCATGTTAAAACATTAAGCAGAAACCATAAAACATCCCTCTCGGGTCCTTTTTTGAGAAGCCAACCAGCTCTTGCAAGCTGAACCGTTCCCTTACCTGATCAAGTAGCAACAGAAGAGCAAACTGAGGATGAAGACGAAGATGGCCGTGCCGAAAACCACGATGTATATGTTGAGAGGAAGGTTCTGGAACCCGATGTTCGGCATCCTGAAACTGTAATGCTGGAAGTCCGAGCTCATGGGTAGGCTGGGGAGAGAAAACACACGGACGTGAGGCTCCTTCGGAGACTGAGGGGCGGGCAGAGAGGGGATGGGATTTTTCTTTGCCCGCTGCGAGCTTCTTTTTCCAGCTCTTTTTCCCTCTTTCTTACGCACGTCATCCTTAAATGGATTTGCACCCAAGCAGCCCTGGCTGCAGCCAGTGTGCCCTCAGACCCTTTGTTAATTAGGTGAAAGCACTGGAAATGGCCAGAAAACCTTGCAGCGAGGCGGGTTTTCCTTCCCCTCCCCTCCCACGGTTTCCGAAAACGATTCCTCACCCCACAGAAATCCCTCCCCCTTCCAAAACCATCGAGCACACTGAGGAACCGGCGCGGGTTTGAACACTCTCCCCGGCAGGAAGGACGAGGACATTCCC
>NW_009746368.1:0-1269 GCF_000703405.1 Apaloderma vittatum | reverse complement strand
TTTTCCCCTGTCTTCTAAACCAAGACACGCAGGAAGAGCAGCTTTCATAATTTGGGAGCTTGATGCGGAGATAATCACGTAGATATGGGCACTGACCTCTCTGCTAGAACAGATAATAGAGCAAAAAAAGAGGAAGATTCCAAAGAGAGACTCAATTTCTTTGGGTAATTGTGACTTGCAGTTTGTTATCATGCTCAAATGGAACATCAACGGGTTTGGGTTTTTTTTGTGAATTTTTAGGGAAAATTGATAACATCAGCATTCAGCTATCTCCTATTGCCACTGTCTTGGTTTCTAACACAACTAATAATTCGGACCTGATGTGCCCCTTATGATCATTTTGGGTCAAGGTCTGGGCTAACAGAAAACAATTGCAAAAGAAGGCAACTGAGAGCAGGCTGTCTTAGGCCGTGGCACCAACCCTTTGTACGACTGAAAACCTGCTCTACTGATGCGGTGTTGCCCTTTGTATTCCCTCTGCTGCCGAGACTTGGCCAGGTGGCCTGCTCACATCAGCCCTTGCTTTCTCTCCAGCATCAGGGAGAGGTTCTTCTGCCTTTGAAAGACTGGATACCTCATTAGGCCTTGATTATCCTCAAGCAATTGCTTAGATTTCTGCCCTATTACCAATCTGTCTTTTTTAGCAGAGGTCACGAAATGGGCAGTGGCTGTCTTGTCTTCGTTATAATGCATCATTTGAAACTTTGCAATTAAGCTTCAGATCAGGCCATAGTACTGAGACCGCTTTAACGAGGGTAAGTAATGACCTTGTGCGGCACATGATTTCTGGCACACCATCAGTTTTAATTCTTCTTGATCTTACTGTAACCCTTTGATACTTTGGATCAAGGGTTCTCTTGAAACGCTTTAAGCACATAGTAGGACTTTCAGGGACTGTTCTGACATGGTTTCTATCCTACTTGTCTCAACATAGCCAGACTGTCACCTGTAAGTTTTCCATATAAATTTAAATTGCCAAAGATTAAAAGGGAGCTGAAAATCTGGCCTGTGCACAGAACTGGGGAAATCTGGTGTGGGTCCCCAGAGTGAGCAAACCTAAGGAAGATTCTGCTACAAGAGCAAGGTAACCCCTTTGATGTGCCATGCCCAAGTACAGCAATGCTGTAATTAGAACAGAAAGCTACATTATGCTGGAGCAGTGAATTTCCTGAGAGCTAGTGAGAGAGAGACTTCCAGAGATTTAGACTTCCAAGTTAATACCCATCTTTACATTACGTAAAGGTGTCTTGGTTTAGAAGACAGGGGAAA
>NW_009746367.1:0-1288 GCF_000703405.1 Apaloderma vittatum | reverse complement strand
AAAAAAAAAAAGTCAGATATATCCCATAGTGACATTCCCTGTGATTTAGGAAGCTCATTATACTCTCTCTTTATTTTAACCCCCGTGTTGATTCATATATTGAAAAACATCTGTCCCAGATGATCTGTGATAAGTTAGATGTAGTAGCACAAAGTCATTCAAAGCTTCCTAATGACATCCAGATGATAATAACCATTTTATTTATTGATTATTTTGCTCACCTAATGGTGCAAGAAGGAAAACACAGTCTGCATGGAACTAATGTTGAGTGGATTGAAGCAGAGTGGACTGAAAAACTGAGATTAAAACAAAATGACTTGTTCAGTTTTAAGGAAAACAAAGATTTTGTGGGGTTTTTTTTTTCTTTTCCTTTGCATTCCCTGAGCTCAGTGCTGACAGACATTGGGATTAAAGCTCTTTTGCAGACATCATATATATTTCTATGGACGACACAAAACTGTCCCCCAGACTCTTGCTCCCGACGCCAGGACAAGGTCTTTCAGGGCTGTACGCAGCAAACAGCTTTTACTTGTGAGGTTGTTTTGTTAATGAAACTTCTATGGCGAAACCTGGGGGTTTTGTTCAGTCGTATATTCAGATCTTGGATTTCAGAGGAGCTGGGTACTTCAGTTTCTCCCCCCACTCTGTTTTTCTCCCCTGTACAGGGTGACTACAGAAGCTGTGACAGCCCCTCGGTATGGTCACCCCATCACAGGTCCTGGGGCAGCTAGGGAACAGACTGGACCACTATTATTTTGGCAAAAATTGTGAATATTTTTTTCTCTTTTACTTTCTTTTGGGTGTTTTTCTTTTGTTTCAATGCATGCAGATCTAATAGGAAAAGAGCCCAGAGGAGAGCACACTTTTACCTATCTGCAAGACACCATGACATTTTACAGTGGTTTTCGTCGCTGTTAGAAATGCACTATAAAACTCAAGGGAAAGGTAAGGAATTGTTCTGTTCCAACAGAACAATCTATCTACCAATTTATTCCGTTGGACTGAGGGTATTCGAATTCATTTGCCTAAACTTCTAAATCTCACAGGAATTTATGGGGCATCAGTATAAATTATTACTGTTAATATAATAATAATAAATACCAATAAACATTTATTATTAACATTTGTCAGGAGCTCGTGTAACCTGCCTTGACACTAGGACCTTTGGCAGGAGGGGAGCTTTGGAGACAAATGTTCCTCAGAAAGGTGGCTCCAGAGGTCGCAGAGCTCTTTCTGAGCACTTGAGCCAGGACGAGGTGATCCAAACCCTTCTGTGGTCCAGAGTAGG
>NW_009746366.1:0-1277 GCF_000703405.1 Apaloderma vittatum | reverse complement strand
ATTCAAATAAATAGATAGATAAAGAAATAAAAAACCCTACACCCGACCCTCTCTGCCTAATTGCATTAGTTAAGGTAATTGTAACCGCTATAAGGAAATTGCTGCTCTATAAAAAAAATAAAAAATTAAAAATTGCCAGATGGAAAATCCAATGCGTTTTAGCTGAATCTCTTTAGAGGCACTTTTAAATAGAATTATAATGTATTATACAGATCCGATTGTGCATGTTCTGCTCCTGTTTGGTCTAGTATTAATACAAAATCCCTGTATAAGGGAGTTCCCGCCATACACTTTTGCCCTCTGTATAAAAATAGCCCTTTGTAGATTAAAGGATTTAGGGAAATAATGGTCAACATCAGAGATGCTGAAGCCTCTGCTGAAACAAGAGCCTACTCTTGCCTACCATGGTCCCGTATTGCAAAGCAGTGAGTTATTCTGGATGGATATGTATACTTCAAAACCTTTTTTTTTTAAAAAAAGAGCTATCTAATAAGAAATTAGAGTATTCTGAAAACAGTATAAAAATTAGGTATTTACTACATGAGATTTCTCTGTGTGAGCGTCTGCCCTTATACAATAACTCTGCATGTTTCTGTGGTGTAGCTGCTGGGTTCTTTCTTCTACTTTCCTCTGGTTAGTTATAACTTCAGAAAGCTTCACCATTAGGCTGTCAGAAAGGAAATCCAAAAAACATTGAGCGTTTATTTGAGAAGGGAGGACACCTAGCTGAAAAAGGTCAAAGGACATGTAATATTACATGTCGTAAAACTATATGTCATGGTACATGTTGTATTTTACATGATATTTAGTATTTGTAGTGTATTATGAACTCCTCAGGGCAGAGACTCTTTAAGCATTCTATGTCTAGCAAGCTTGGCTGGTACTTGCTCAAGTGCTCCAAGTCGTAGACCATGAAAAAAAAATCACCTCTACCTACTGCAGCTGTTTGTGGGAGGCCTGATACCTCAGGTATCAGTTCCAAATTACAAGCCTTTTGGTGCTATAACCTCTTCTTCAAAGGAGTGCGTGTTGGTTTGGTGTAAGGTCCCCCTCAGCCTCGGAGATGTGTTTCTTCCTCACGGGAGAAACCACTCTCCCTTCGAACTACATCCACAGCCCCGTCCGTTCCCTCAGGGTGCGACTGGCAGCCGGCGAGAGGGTGGATGCGGCGGTGCCTCCGCGTGGCGGGCTGGGTGGCAGAGGACTGGGGTGTGGGGGGGACATAAGCCCTTCTGCCCCGCGGAGAGGGTGCTCCGCACGAAGCCATCCGGAAAGCT
>NW_009746365.1:0-1238 GCF_000703405.1 Apaloderma vittatum | reverse complement strand
GCAGGGGATTGGACTAGATGACCTTTAAAGACACCTTCCATCCCAAAATATTCTATGGTTCTACGATTTATCCACCTGTCTAGACACTTTGTTCTGCTTTGAATCAAGCTGATCTAGTGGTACTCACCTGCATTCAGCACTATTGTTTCAGAAGAGAAGCTGCAGGCTGTCTTCAGAGAAGTTGCAGACTATATGCTCTTTTTTTCTGTACAAGGCTCAGTTTGACTGACCAGCTGCAGCTATCTGAAGTGTGTTAAATCTAAATTCAATCTGACTAAAACTTAGTTTCCCTGCCTATAAACATCTAACAATTAGAGCTCACAGCACCTTAACGTTGCCTCGCAGACTCTCAAGAAGGAGCTATTTCTGGCCTCAGGCTTCACAACACTCACTTGGCAAAGTGTTGTCAGAATGGAAAACCCAAAAACATGAGCATGGATAATGCCCACATAGCTGCCGCTCACTTCCATAGGGCTCCCTCATGGCCAGAGTCATGTGGCATTAGGAGCTGCTGCCTGAGTGTAGGCACATTCCAAGTCTGCATTCATGCAGGCAGTAAACACTTTGCTGCAGACCTGGCTTTCCTAGTGTATAGATTCCCCGAGTGAGGACTTTATTGCCTTTGGGCAAATGCGGGCATTTGCACTCATTTCAGTAACTCCGCCAAAGAATTTGAAATTCTTATGGGGCTGTGGGATAGCAGTGATCTTTATGCAAATTAGAATAAGATTTTAAGACTCAGCAGAACAGCACTTCTTAGATACAGCAGTCTTGCAGAATAGTGCAAAACACGGTACAGAGCACGTATTCTCAGTTATACAGTGGGCAATGGTAAGCGTTTTTTCATAGTTCATCATTCAACTACTGCCTTTCATTAACATAATACCAGTGTTATTCAGGAGTTCAACCTGCTCCTTCAGCATAAATCAATCTAAACAATCTCTTGAGAGACACCAAGGGTGAAGTTGGTGGATATTAAGCTTGTAGAAATAAAATAATCTATTTTCCAAGAAATGCAGTAGAAGTAAATCAAGTGAGAATGCTTGTAATTTGTAAGATTTAGGAACTAGGTCAGAGAAGGCAGGGATTTAATTTAATTCTTCCACCGTAAGTCTTAGATCAAAGATGCTTCACTTGGTCTAAGATTAAAGATCTCTTTTCCTAGGTAAGATTTAAGGTTTTCCAGTGGTGAGAGGCAGATCAACAATGGGAGCTATGGGAGTATGGATGGATGGAGA
>NW_009746364.1:0-1278 GCF_000703405.1 Apaloderma vittatum | reverse complement strand
TGGCGATTTGTGTGACGTGACTTTTGTGCACATTTAACCAAATTAGAGTTTTTACAAAACCCAGCTACCTTCTCCAGACCGTGCTTTTGCCGGGAAAGGTTGACCTTCGAGGTCCCTTCTGTTGGTTTGCTTCCTTGTATCTGACTCAAGAAATGCTTCTTTGAATTGTCCTGTGACCAATGAGTCAGAAATAATACGTCGTGGCTTTATTTAGTTTTCTGTAGCAGGCAACAAGTCAAAGCTTTTCAGGATTCCGGGTGACATACGGCTTCTGATAATTTTCACAAATTTAGAATACGTTACTTTATTCTGCCGTGATTTTATGCAGAGAAGAAAAAAACGATTCACTCGGCTGTGTTTGTAACTGTGAAAGGCATCAGAAACAAAAGAGAGGCGCTTGGAAATACAAAACGCTTCCAGCATTTTTCAGAGAGTTGTTTATACAGTTGCTTCTATAATTACGCCACTAAATAAGAAACAAAATCATTCTAGATGTCCCTTTAAAAAAGATTTTAATCCTGTTGCCTTTTTCTGTATCTGTCCTTTGTGCCCAGAATGTACATCTGGGTGTGACAAAGTTACGCCACAGACAATTTCAATATCTGTAGTATTTTTTTTTTATTTTTAGGAGCAGTTGCCATCAGCCAATTGCTGAGATACAATTTGCAAACCCTTTTAAGGGTTGTCTGCTTGGTGCTCAGGCTTCTGCAGAACTTTAAGCCAAGGTCAGAAGGAAGTGTAAGATGATGGTTGAAGTAAATTCAGGGCTCTTTTGACACCTGTCTTTTTAAAAACTTTATTATTGCTGCTCTACTCTTAACTCCTGTGTAAGTTCCTCTAATGAACCGCCTTTGAAATATGACTTATAAAGCAACTTATAATGAGGAAGCATTGATCATTAAAAAAAGACATCCTGAACATTTTTAAATAATTCTTGAATTATTTTTAGTAGAAAGAGAGAACTGAAACTTAAACAGATTTCAGAGTCTAGACTTTATTACAGATAATGTGAGCGCCGGCTCCGCAGTTCATTCCATTACAGGCTGTGGCAGGTGGGTGCCCGTGTGTCCATGCGAGTCGCGGGGCTCAGGACTGGCTCGTTTGAAGCAAAGTCTTTGACACAATGTAAAATATTTTAATATAAAGTATTTTCTTTTGTTTCTCTGAAATGTTCTCAAAGTCTGCTGCTCTCAAGAGTTTCCCTTTTAGTGCTTATATTTCAGAGTTGAAATCAGAGAATTGCAGGGTGGTCGGGGTTGGAAGGGACCCCTGGAGATC
>NW_009746363.1:0-1256 GCF_000703405.1 Apaloderma vittatum | reverse complement strand
CACACATAGGCAGACATGAACAACAAAATCCCCTGAAATCTGCTTCCTTAGTAAGACAGCTTTCAAAAGCTAGTTTTCACTGCTACAAATTAAGTTACAGCTTAAGAATGTGACAGAAATTGTGTTGACAAACCCCTTCACCAAAGGGGATTCCTCTCTGGTCACGTTCTCCCCACAGAGGGGAAACATCCATTTAATACTGCGTTTCTCAGCATGGCAGGTAAACTGCAGCACTCCTCTGCACTGGCCACCTTCCAGGACTCCGACCTAGCAATTTTCCTAATCTTCCTCACCACGACATCCCCTAAGATCAGGTCCTTGTTCTACCCTCTCCAATTCATGCAAAGGAACATCTTTTAACACCTGCAGCTACGCCCATTTCCCTAACTGCAGCCCAGGATAGCAACTTCTTTCCTATGAGGGACTGGAAAATCCTTATGACATCGTAACTTATAAATGCAGAATTCTAACATTGAATTCTGAAAGAATTTCAGAAAAGTAGATATTCGTAGTTTACCCATGATGAAGCTTTATGTCAGCCTGCTAACCTCAGGAGTCATCATTGCTAGGAATAAAGGTCCTTTTCAGGTTTCTTAGAAATTAAAACATGCAAAAAATAAACCAAAACTCCCAAATCCACCATAAAAGCTGGTAAGACATTAATAACCAGCAGTACTACCAGGTTGTCAGTTGGTTATTTTAAAATTCAACAGGCCTTTTTAAATAAAAAATTAGGAAGAGAACACAATCTCCTAAAATTCCACACCGTCAGATGTGGAAACACAACAGTCATAGTCTGTTACAGGCCGAATCATTTCACAAGCTATATATCCTTCCCATATATTGTTTTAACTGGCATTTGGTAAAAACTGACTTAATTTACAGCTGTATATGTAGCAAGAAAATGTCCTACTTCGGTATTAAGAGAATGGAAATTAGACTTACTTTGAGCTCATGGGAATTCACAACCACTGGCTGTGTGAGCATTTCCACTGCTTTCTCGACACACGCCCCCTGTTGGTCTACCTGAGAACGCCTCGCACGGGTCGTATAGTGTACCCACGAATCTGGAATTACACACATTTCTTAAGTCAGGATTTCTGTTTATCTGGAATATAGTATCAGTGAAGTATTCCGTGCTCTCTCTGCAACAACAGAGACAGAAGTGTTGCCATTTTTTAACTGAGAAATGCTTGACATCTACTAATTTTCTGGCTCCATAAAAATTAGAAACTCAGAAACACACAAAAAAAAAA
>NW_009746362.1:0-1270 GCF_000703405.1 Apaloderma vittatum | reverse complement strand
TGCCCAAGTGCCTTGCAGATTTGGCATTCACAGTCTTAAATACAAGTAGGGCTCTATGGAAAAGTGCTGAGCACAAAGCAGTAGTTTGACTGGAAAAAACTTTAGAAAAATCAGCCTAATTATAGAGAAACCCAGAAATTGGCATTTACCCACCATTCCAAATTTGTTGTAACCTTCTGTGTTACAAAATTCTGCAGTACAAACCTGGGGTTTTGATTATCCCTTTTTTTTTTTAATTTTTGCAATTCAATTTTCAAAACGTATCACGTGACTTTCTACTCATACATTTTAAATAATTTCCCATGTGCCTCCAAGACAGCAGGTTTCATCATATAGACAGAAAACAAGTGTTTGAACTCCAGGAAGAATAATGTCGCAGTGAGTTAATTGGAAAGAAGTTAATTTGCTTTCCTGTGCCATATTTTGCTTTTGAGCGAACTCAGATCTGCACAAATCCAGCAAAAATGAAAGTGTGGTACTATGCCTGTACATGCACAGGCTGTTCTTGCCTAAAACCCTGGGATCATCACACATACAAAAATTAAGAAGGGAGCTGGACTAACAGATTAGATGTTCCAAATTTTCTTTGAGACTCCAGCCCCATATATTGTTTCTCAAAAGCCATGTCTTAACTCCTTTATGAGCAAGTCCAGCTGCTACCTCCCAAAAGTTTGAGCCCAGCCAACTTTGGAGATTATACGAGGGCCATATCTCCTAAAAGACATCTTAACGTGGTTCCTGTTTTTATTTTATCCATCTAGACTGCAGCCAATCTTAAACTGCCTTCCCTTTCCTAATGCTATGTCTATTATAGTTTTAAAGCTAACGGTCAGCCCTTGAAGCTTTCACCGTTTTCATAACATGGTTTTCACCAACACTGCCTCCATCTCTCTCCCTTGATAAGCTCCCGTGGCATCTCTCTAGGAGCTGCTCTCCCTCACTTGAGTTCCCTTCCTGGGAATAAAATTCAGGTGCATATAAAGAAAACAAACAAACTCCTACCAAAACCCAAGAAAATGAAAGAGAAGCCACTTTCATGACATTTACAAACAAAAATAAAATTCTCTTATTCTCATAACTTTGGCAGAAAGCCACTTATTTTCCCCAGTCAGTATAAACATTAACTCTACTTTTCAGTGCATAATCTTTAAGACACTAGAATCAACGTTGCCTACACAAATCCCACAGAAGTGTACTCCCTTGAGAATATGTTTCAACATTCACCTTAACATTGGAAGCAGCGGGGTGTTTATAACAAACCAACAAAACA
>NW_009746361.1:0-1252 GCF_000703405.1 Apaloderma vittatum | reverse complement strand
CCAACCCCCAACATTCTGTGGTTCTGTGATTGTGGAAGGCCGCTGCCAGCCAAGACGTCGACTCCTTTTCTTTGGCAGTAGTGATGAGAGATGGGAAAGGACTGTGACCTCCAACCTGCAGCCACCCGTGACAGCTGCTGGTGTCCCCATCGCTCTGTGCTATGTTGTGCTGGGCAGAGAAACGTGCAGTGGGACATGCTGGCCATTTCCATTTTCCATTTTTCTGTCCTGATCTTGGTCTTAATGTCATGGCATCACCAAGGAACTGGTGGAGAAGTTTGCACCACAATGCTCTTTTCTGGAGGTTTTCCTGTTTCCACCAAATCCAATCTCTTCACTGTTTAGCTCTTTTTAATGAGCTTTTTAATTTCCATACATCCTTTTTCAGCAAGTCAGTTTGACACACCTGGGTCTGTTTGTAAAAGCATCAGAGATTTGTCTCGTGACTTCTCCAGAAGGAACCCGTGTCATCCTCCAGGCTGCCACGTCCCACAGGACAGAGGACACAACTTCAGGGCATTGATCATTTCTGGCTGCCCTACAGTATCTAGTCTAGGAAGATATCCAGCTTACTGCACACTTCAAGGAGCAGGTAAACTACCATCCCCTGCTGGGGTATTTCGATTTTAACCTGGATTAACCTGGTTTCAGGTTTTTGCTGCTGGTTCCTCATCTGCTCTTGGTGCTGGATTCAGCGCTTCATTATTTGAAATCTTCCCTCCAGGTAAATCCATGATTAATTTCTGGTGTCTCTTTCTCCTTTATGTATTAAATTGTGCTCTGTCAGCTGCTCTCCAGCAGCCCGTGATGTTGTTATATGGTTTCCTGTTCTACCACCCCAAACCCTGAGACTTCCCAGGCCTCACGATTTGATTTTTCTTGGACTGATGTGGTATCTTTTCCCCAGTTTTGAGCTGGGCATTAGGCTGCGACACCTGCTTACTGTCCATTGCCACTGCCTCAAGGATCTGACTCAGTCTGAGTATTTGTAGTTATACTTTTCAGGAATTTGAAGTCGAAGATCTAAAATCTTCCTGCAGCCAGACTTTTTTTAGCAGAGTGATCAAAGCGTTATAGTCTTGTAAAAGCAAGAAAAAAGAAATATCTGTATTTTTGGTTCCCTTGCACGTGCTCATTCTCAAAGTATGATCCAGGGATGCCTGGCTCCCCGCTTAGGAAGGTGTCTCAGGTACCTCTGTCACACTGTTCACTCACAGCAGTCGCTGACTCTCTTGAGAAGGTTTGGCTTTTA
>NW_009746360.1:0-1276 GCF_000703405.1 Apaloderma vittatum | reverse complement strand
CAACTCAAACCGTTCTATGATTCTACAATTAGAGATGTCTACGTGCTCCGTGATGTTTCAAGTAGGAGGACACGTTTTATACCTTTAGAGGTCTTTTTGGTCGTCTGTAATGCCTGAAATTTCAGCTGGGTTGAGATGAAAACAACAGGGGTTGTAAAGGATGCCGATGCATTTATCTTCAGAAATGTCATCCCAAAAAATCCTTTTCTTTGCTGTTTTTTCCATAGTGGGAGGCTTCTTACATATTCTCATTATGATGGTTCTATTATCGGGCCCAGTAGGGTAAAATGAACCAGATACTGAAAGAAACAGCTGGAGAACAAGGCACCTAGAAAGGTTTAAAGCAGAGGTTTGTGGGATTTAAAAATGTCAAACCACAAGCTTTTGAGTTCTAAATACCACTTTTGAAATGAAGATTGGAAGGGATAGTCATAATGTGTTCAGCAAGGGGTATCGGTTCCCGTTGCACATCCTCAACCTTCTGCCGTAGCAGTCAACATGGACTTCGGTACGACAGACACCATCCAAAGGTTCAGACATCACAGTGTAAGTCAGTGTCTTACAGTTGCCAAGTTTTGAAATTATGTTAAAGGATGCCATGACATCCCCTGCAAGTTTAGAGAAATGGTTTCAGGCACTGTAAGGACAAGGGAGAAGAGCAGCAAAAAAAAAAAGAAGAGGAAAGCTGAGCACCCAGCAGACTGAAATGGGCATAGGAGACAGCAGACTTGGGGTTTATTGCATTGATTTGTGTTGGAACCAGACCCAGGATGCTCCTGGCTTTCCCACAGGTAGCTGTGAGAAAGACCTCAGCTTCAAGTAGGTATAACTACATTGAAATTTATACCTCTACATAGGCAAAGTCAGAACTTGGAAAATAAATCTTCATGTCATTTTCCAGATGTCTGCTGAGTCCTATCCATAAGTGCATGTGTGCCTAGGTATTACCCATAATTACTATTTCTAGAATGCCCTGAGTACCTGGGGCTGGATCTCAGTAGGTCTTTCCAGACATACAGCCAATCCAAATACTAAAATTAAAGTAATGATACAGGTATGTGTCCTTTTGTTCTGCTGCCAGCGATCCCACTGGATCACCAGCAAGTGAGAGAGGGTTCTTTCAGCCTCCATCTTATTGTAGCGTACTTCTCAACTATTAGAAGGATGCCTGGAAAACTTGTTGCTGAGCTGAGTAAACGTTAACTGCAATACGACTCCTACAGTACGTTCACTTCTGGTCCTGCATTTCAGGCTTAGCTCCATCCCGCAGCCATGT
>NW_009746359.1:0-1275 GCF_000703405.1 Apaloderma vittatum | reverse complement strand
CTGACTGAGCTAACCGGCCCCTAACTTCAAGACTTTTTTAGTGCAATTAAGAATATTTAGTATAAGCTGTACTTTTCTGACTGTACTCTCAGTTCTCATGCTACATTCCATTTCTTGCCTTTTTGTTGCAAGCAAAAGTTCAAAATCTTTATGATAAATAGAAATAAATACAGTTATAACCAATAATTGAAGTTGCGTTATAGAACTGGACTTTGCCCTCCTCTAAAGACACACTTCAGTTGATAGATTTTTTTACCTCATTTATTTGGCACAGTTAGCATATCATATTTGATTAGGAAATGAGAATAATGCAAAGAAAAACGAGTCATGTTATTTAAAATACACTCTTCAGCATTTTCATAGGTGATCTGAGGGAAATTTAAATGAAAGATGGATTACTTTGTTTTTGTGAGGGAAGTAAATGTGTTGAAATGCTAGTTACAGCTTTTGGAATCATAGGGTGCAAGCAGGAATATTTACTTGTATGGCCACGTATCATGTCCCACTCCTGAGGCCAAGGCCAGAGATTTCAGAACCTTCACGATTACTTGGAAGAAGCCACTTTGTAATGAGCCATTGGCTGGTGAAACACCTTGGCACGTGCTCATTTCTCCAGAGATCTCCTTGGAAGGAGACTCCTGTGGAGAAGAACTGGGAGTGCATTTTTCGTCGCTGCTGTGGCTCTTCTGGAATATTCTGCATAGCTGAACTGGGGTGATTTTGATTCATGAAAAAAAAATGATAACGATAACTGTGAGTTTAGAGGAGCCATTAAACATCCCTTAAATCCAGGAAGGCTACCCAATACATGGACTGGATTTGTGATTCAGGCGTTCTCTCTTCAGAGACTTCTGTACCTAATAATACAGGTGAATTTTTATTTATGTGATGAAAATAGTTCTTTTAGTAGCAGACACATTAAATTCAGGTGTGTTTTACTGAATGTTGTTAAACTGCTGTACATTTGAAAGCATTAGTCCTTCCCATATTGGATGTTAAGCTTTTTCTGAGATGTCCTAAATACATCAGCAGCCAGTGATAAAGAAAGAAATTTTTATATTGAATCTGGACAATTAAGATCTCTTGAAAGAGTCTATGCTGCAATGAGACAGGGCTATTGAGGAGGCTGTCATGTAAAAATAGAAAGGTACAGAAACCGGCAAGTAAGATGAAGCAAATTTATGTAAAAATAAAGCAACAGTGATATCCTTTTTAAAAACAGAATAGTCTATCTCTTTTAGAGAAGTGCAGAGAAAGAGTCAGAATAATTATTTT